>NC_135390.1:2933160-3103160 GCF_051989625.1 Stigmatopora argus | reverse complement strand
TCATTAAAATGCTGCTAGGAAGTGGATTTTACCCGTTGAAGACACTACGAGAAAATGCACGGACCGCCACTGCCAGTGGCAAAACTTAGAGCCCATAACGCAGTGGCGGGCCGTCAGGGCCTTCAAGGCCTTCTCTGCTGGCCTAAGAAATATCTGAACCATATATTATATTTTGTCCATCAATACTTATTAAATAATTCCAAATTGTCTGTTAGCTTCCTTTCATTGCTTTTCCCCCTGGTGGGACTGCTTCCAGATGTGTGTTTTCATATTGAAGCATTTAACCAATCACATATCAGCCATTACAGACGCTCCCCTACTTACGAACGAGTTAGGTTCCGAGCGATTGTTCATAAGTTGAATTTGTTTGTAAGTTGTTCAGTGCTATATTTTGTATTATAATTTATGTTTAAGGCCTATATAAGTATATTGAAGGTTTATATAAGTGCATTTGTATGTTTAAGGCTTGTATAAGTAACATGCATTGGTTTGTTCTGAAAAAAAACATTTAACGAACGATCGAACGATTCAAGTTGTATTCCCGTGCAACGGTCATCATTTTCTCACCCGCATTAAGGTTCTTTATTATTGCCACTTTCGTTTCAAATGAAATGGCTTGCCTCTTCCTTGCACAACCACCCTCACTAGAAGCCTTTCACTTTTCACCAAGCATATTGAATAATGGATGCACGAGATATTTAATGATAAAAATGTTCTTTGCGTACTGGAGATACGTTCACGCACTTAGGCACTGCAACGAACTGGGCAGAGGAAGGTGGATGCTGGGTGACCTTTCACAGCGCCAGGCGTTGGTATTAGGGGCGGAAAGAAGCACTACAAGAAGTAGCCGAAAGAAGCCAGGCTCACAGAACAAAGAAAGTTGTAAAAACATTAAAGTAAAAAGTATAAAGTACAAAGTAAAGTAAAGAGGAATGTATTAAGAAATATTAAAATGTAATTTAAAAAAAGATAGAAGGGCTGTAAAACACGAAAAACATAAGAATATACAGAGCTACTGTCACTGGCTTCTGCGTGACGGCACCATCTTGAAAAAAAAAAAAACTATGCACAGACATGTTCGTATGTACCGTTGTTCGTAACTCGAATGTTCGTAAGTAGGGGAGCGTCTGTATTTGTTGCCAGGGTCAGAAATCTGCCTCAAGGCCTTCACAATCAGTTCTGCAGTCTCTGCTGCATTAAACAAGCGTCGATAAGACTGTTGCTTTAACCAATCAGAATTCGATTTGGTGACACAAAGACCTTCTCGCAGGCGTAGGGATACGTCATTGCCTTCTCGCAGTCGTATGGAAACGTCATCGCTTTCACCAACTATGATTGGCTAGTAGGCGGACCAAAGCCAAAGTGAGCCAGCCGGAGATCGCAAACTCCACCCACAATGGCCGACGGAGGAAAACAAATGGATTTGGTTGTAGATTTGATCAGAAAGCCATTTTCCAGATGGACTTCCAGAAAAAAATGGACATCATTAAGAAAGGGCAGTCAATTCCGAAGCTAGCAAGCCTGTTACAGCCGGGAAAAGGGTGTGTCTGCCACTTTCAGTTCGCTAACTACGAGAGAGCTACCAAACTATTTGGAGCGAGCTGCCCAAGCAAATATATTGTGTTGGTTTAAAGCCATTTTCAAGACGGACTATGCCAGAAATACGAAAGGACAGGCTCAACTTTCATCATTTGCTTCGATGGCGATAGAAAAGAAGGAAGAAAGGAGGATGGATATTGTGTACATTTAAAAATGATTTTGGGTTAATAAAATATGGCTATATTCCTAAATATTTCAATTGTGGGCCTGGTTCTGATATCTGAAAAGCTCCAGTGTTTGTATTTAATCACTAAATGCTGCTAGGAAGTGGATTTTACCCCATTTTAGTTTCCCGGAGAAATGATACTCCGGTCCCGGGTTCTGATGTCTAAAAAGCTCCAGTATTTATATTTGATTAATAAATGCTGTTTTCGGCTGGATTTTACCCCATGTGAGGTCTGAAAATCTCCAGTATTTGTATTTAATCATTAAATGCTGCTAGGAAGTGGATTTTACCCGTTGAATGCTCTACGAGAAAATCCAATTTTAGTGCAATTTTTGCCATTTCACCATTGACGTCCATCCCTGTCTTTTCCAGGGGAAATCACCCCCCTGGCCTGGATCTAATGTCTCAAAAGCTCCAGTATTTGTATTCAATTAATAAATGCTTCTAGGAAGTGGATTTTACCCCATTTTAGTGCATTTTTTGCCGTTTCACGTATGGACGTATCGACGATCATCGCTTTTTCCCGGGGAAATAATACTCCGGGCCCGGTTCTGATGTCTAAAAAGTTCCAGTTTTTGTATTTAATCAATAAATGCTGTTTTCAGCTGGATTTTACCCCATTTTCGGGCGATGTTTGCCCTTACGCCGTTGACGTTCATGGCTGTCTTTTCCCGGGAAAATCACCCCCTGGCCCGGTTGTAATGTCTGAAAAGCTTCAGTGTTTGTATTTAATCATTAAATGCTGCTAGGAAGTGGATTTTACCCTATTTTTGTGCATTGTTTTATTGATTTGTTTGTGTCGCAGCTGTGACTGCAGTAGAGGTTTTATAGCCATAAAATAGTTTTTGAGGGTTGGATTGATTCGTTGAAGGCGCTACGAGAAAATGCACCAACCGCCACTGATGCAGACACACTCAAAAATAAGTTTAACCTAACCTTACACTAAAGTTAATTCTAATTTTGTTTTAAATTTTGATACCTTTCTTCTCCCGGCCGGGTTGCTCTATTTGCCCCACCTCCACCCTGACTTTCACATGCAACCTAGATGTTTGCTTTTGTATTCCCTTTAAAATATTTCCTAACTGATGCAAGCAAATGTCCTCACAATAGGATCGCGCACAACCATTTGCCAACGAGAAGTAGTATATACACCATTTGCACTGACTAACAGGGAAAAAAAACACTGAAAAAAAAAAAAAAAATGCAACACTCCGCCCAGTGCTCGCAGAGACATTACACGAGGGAGTTGCGGGGAGAGAGACAGTGCCTATGATGTTCTTAGCAGCCTCTTGCATCCGCTGTCTGTTCGTATATTGAAATTTGTCTCGGATCTCAAGATAAATATTTGCTCAAAATTTTACTCGGATCTCAAATTGCTCGTATGTTGGGGCACCTGTATGTCGAGGTACCATTGTACTTGATTCAGGTGTGTTGGTGGAGGGAGATATGGAAAACAGACCGGATAGGGGCTCTCGAGGGCTGGAGTTGGCCACAGCTGTGCTAAGCAACACGCTTATTTAATTATATATTTATTCATGTATTTATTTCTTGACCTACTTATTACCTATCTATTTATGTCTAAAATGCCTTTCCTATTCCTGCATCCTCACCCTCTTGCCACTGGAACAACGAAATTTCCCGAATACGGGATGAATAAAGTTATCCAATCCAATCTGAATTAGGGAGTTTGACAGCATGTCTGATTTTTACATAATTTACCAAGTCCAGGAGGGAAGTAGAATTTTTGAAAGAATTACATAGGCAATGAGAGCAGCAACCTTTTTTGAGTTGAGACAAACTCTGCATTGAAAAAAATCTCAAGGGACACCGCCATCGGAAAATCTTTTAATTTAATACTATGTTGCCTATATTAACAATAGTCATTCTCGTCGAAGTTTTGTCAGCAGGAATCACATAAACCTCCAAAATATTCCAACTCCAATTTTTCACACTGACCTAATGTCACCAAAAGTTGATGCCTGCGGACCCTGAACAACTTCCGGTTCGAGTGATGCAAAAATATATAATGTAATGTTTTTTAAATCGCATAATTTTATGACTTTTCACCAAATATTGCATAAATCTCCTAAACTTACGCAAAAAAAGTTGTCCTCACACAAGACTTTACGTCGTGAAATGTTGATGCCCTAGAAACCAAACAACTTCCAGTTCATGTTAGAAGAAAAAAAAGGCAACAAAATGACTTTCACAATAGTATAATCTATAATTTAACATTCATCATATTTTGATTTTAACCTTGTTCAATCTTAATCTCATTATATTCATATTAATTTTTCTCTCTGAATATTACATTGTAGGACTTCTTGCAATTTCCCGCGGCACACCTGACCATTGCAAATTCGTGAAGCGTTCCTCATTTTTTCACCAATTTCGTTATACGCAGCTGTGATGCATGATGACAATAAAGGCTTTTGATTTTTGACACCAGTGTGACGCGGCCCAGTGGTTGAGAAACACTGTACTACAAGCAATCAATGACATGGATAAAAAGTAGAATTATAATGCAATTTATTGCAACATTCCCCAAATCAGGCGACACTTTCTACTGACAATACATGGTACCGAGTATTTTTTTTTCTTATATTGCAATTGATTGTGTTACACGCACAGCTCACTTGGTCAGTTATCAATTCCAAAGTCCATGTTCTGCCATGGGCCACTCTATCAGATGACTCTTTTCATTCACTTTGCTTGTGATTATCATCACAGAGGTGTGCCGAGAGTTGCCAATCCCTTCCTCAACACCCGGAGAACCTAAAGTGCCACTAAATTCTCTTTCTGTCGCGGCTGCATTGGCAAACTGACTGTGCCTGAGTGCTTCACCTTCAATTCCAGAATTACAGTCAGAACCATCAACACATGCTTGGCCTCTGAATTCTGATTGTCTGGTTTTAGGATGTTGCAGCTGATCCCCTTCATCAAGTCCTTTTCTGTTAACATAGAAATCTGCTTGCTCTTCTATCCTTTTTAGTTGTTTGCTACCAGATTCATATGTAGACTTGGAATAGCTCTTGGCTGATTGTGAATCAAAATCAATTTTATCTTTAGGAGACTCTTCTCTAGCTTTTATCTCCAGTCTGATGGGATCAGCTGCAGTGGTCAGAGTAGAATAAGTATATTCAGCACTTGCGTTGCCCTGTTTAACCTTGACTGTACCATCCTTTGGTTGACAACTCTTTTCATTGGCGCACAGTTCAGCAATTGGAATCAAGTCTGTGGAAATGTTTTTTGGAGGAACAAGACTGCTAACAATGCTGGAATTGTGAACAACTGAAATTGTGTTTTTAGAAACAACCTTTGGAGTTGCAGCACTGTTAGCAGTGAATAAACCACTGTTTGAGCTACTATTAGCTAAAGTGCCTTCTCCACTCACAGACACATCTTCCATAATAGTGCCATCCAATGTTGTACGTGTACTTTCAGTCATTTTCATCGACATGCTGACCACTGAACTAGACATTAGTTCTTCTCCTTCATATGGAAACGGAAAAGTCTTGTCACCATCATCAGTCTCTTCAGTCTTATTGTCTAGCTTTGTCGCTTTTGGTAGTATGCGAAACTCCCGTAAGAGATTTTGTTGGCCCCTTTCTTCTTCCTCTACTGATTTTGGAGGTAAAAGCTTGATGTTTGACCATTCTTCATCCAGGTAGTGTGTGTTTAAGACAGGACTGCTCACTGTGGCCTTCACAGCTGTGGAGGACAGAAAACTAACTTTTAAAACTTTACAGGTGAGGCCAGCAACAGGTTTTCACTTTACTAATCAAGGTATAAAATGTGTGTGGTCTTTACATGAGAAATGAAAGCATATATTTGGGGAACTTACAGTCCTGCTTGTCACCACAGATGGATTCACAGCAGGAGCAAGTTGACAGTGGTGCATCTAGCTCCTCCCACCTACACAAACAAAACAGGGCAGCCATACAAGTCAAAAATTAAGAGCACTAAACATACATTATTTTTTTGCTTTCGGGTCAATGAGATTGTCAGTCAATAAACACTAATAACAATGCAAAGCAAAATTCAAAGCCCATGAAATATAGTTACGCATAAATCTTTTATTTTACGCAAACAGAAGTAATATCCTACCTTACAAGGCGGCTAATCTTAAAATCTAGATTTCCGTTTCTTCTTTCGGAAGCCAACATTAGTACTTAAACACAAACATATCCAAGACTGTCGGTACTTCTCAAAATGAGCAACAAATAGAGACCCCAATGTTTTTGTCCAAGGAAAAAGAATCAATGTACTCCAAGAATTTAAATACCTAGGAACCACTCTTGACTCAAGTTTTCTAAACGACAGATAAAAAACACACTAAATAAAATGAAATTCAATTTCTCCAATTATAGGTTCATTAAAAACTAACACCTGAGACAGCAAAATTATATTTTGACACAATGATCATATCACACATGACTTACTGCCTAACAAGTTGGTCATCATCTTGCAAAACAACACTAAAACCAATTGGAACACCAAGCTCCTCCTCCACTGCAACATTTCGTACAAAAAAATTCCAACATATCAACAATGGCTGGCTATAGAGGCAACTGTATAGTTCCCTTCAAAAAGAGTGCTTTCAGCCAAAGCACCTCTGTCCGCGCCGCACATTCCTGGAACTTAATACCAATTAACATATGTTAACTACCGTCACTGAACCTCTTCGCCCATCATCTATTAGACCAGGGGTCCCCAAACTTTTTCCTGTGAGGGCCACATAACTTTTCCCTTCTCTGATGGGGGGCCGGTGTCAGTTTGTAACAGAAAAAGTGTGACGATCGTAGGGGAGCTTAAAAAAAATATTGTTTTCCAGAAAGCCACACATAACCAAATAACCCTTTCCAGGTTCTTTACAGAAAAAAAAGTCAGGAAACAAATAACACTATTAATGAAATAAATAATAACTAAATAACCCTCTATGAGTTCTTCACAGAAAAAAAACAGGAAATAAATAACACTATTTATGAAATCAATAATAACTAAATAACTCTCTCTGGGTTCTTCATAGAAAAAAAAGCCATGGAACATAAAGTAAAAATAAAAATGAGCAGTTGCACTGTCTTGCACATCCGTGCTTTCATCCAGTCCTAATGTCCTAATGAAAAAAAGTCAAATTCATTTGTCTTCTGCTGCAGCTGGGCATATGCATTACTCCCGATTTCTTCAACGCGTCTGGTCATTGTACTCACCGACAGACTTACGGCATTAAATGCATCTTTCTTCTCGGGACACACCTCCTCCACGACAGTATCCATATATTTCTTAACAAACTCTCCGTCAGTGAAAGGCTAACCGCTGCTTGCTATCAATTTAGCAACCCGAAAGCTGGCCCGAACGGATGCCTGGTTCTGCTGAGATAGTAGTCCACTTTTTCACTTTGAGAGTTTGTCTGCTCGTATTTGGCCTTGCAAGCTATTGTACTTGTCTTTGTGACAGGATTCATAGTGTCGGCAAAGATTGTATTCTTTGAATACCGCCACCATCTCTTGACAAATGAGACAAACAGCCTTTTCTTTCTATTGAACAAAAAAAAATCGTTTGTCCACTGCAGGTTAAATACCCTGCATTCTGAATCAATTTTTCTCTTACCTAACTTTTTCACCATTATTCTGTTCTCTCTTTGACAGGGAAAACTTATCCAATCCTTAATATCCTAATAATCACCAACATGACCCACGCCAAAGCTAGGATTTTTTTTCCTGGAGGCCAAATAGGAAAAAAAATCCGATAGTGTCTCTGGTATTGTTCAGAGGGCCGGGCCAAATGTGCTGACGGGCCGTAGTTTGGCGACCCCTGTATTAGATGAACAAAATTCTGATCACAACGTTGCCTAGGACTGCACTACTGTGCGTGTAGCTGTGCGTCTCATCATTTCTATGCCTTACCGATTGACTTTGGTGTGGGCAGTTTGGGTTCGATGCCCACTCGGTGGAACTGGAATTGTGAGTGAGTGGACGTATGTCTGTGTGTGTCCTACGACTGACTGGGGACCAGTCTAGGGTGTAGCCTGCCTTTCGCCCAAAGACAGCTGGGTTAACATAAGACCTCTTCCGTACCGCCCACCCTCGAAGGTGCTTTGGCTAAATGCACTCTTTCCAAAGGAAACTATACACTCATTTGTGGGCTTCGTTCCTCAAAACATAACCAACATAAAAATTACCAAAAACACCTCCTTTACCGGCGTAAAGAAATACAGATGGTTTAGAATGTGGTAGATTGCTAAATTTTGAAGCCAGCATTCAGTGGCTCTCCAGTACTGCAGTTTTCAATCCACTCGGGGGTTTTGGGCCTTTTTACACTAATTGCATGTCTTCCTGTATAAACTGGTATGTGCATTTCTAACAATCAGTATTTTGGCCCATCGCTGCTAGGCCAAAATACATCGCCAATCAATTGGGAATATAGAGATTGTATCATGGAAGCAGAACAGAGTGTACTGATGGTACTCTGGTACTAGGGTTACGCGGGCTTCATCTATCGGTCTATGAAAGAATCAGCATATGAAGCCCGATTTAAGCTCCTATGACCTGGCGTCCACGTGTGGACATCACATTTTCAGTTGTCAAAGACTACAATGTTAAATTTTGGAATACAAGGGGCTGGCATCCACTGATGTGGACATAATTTTTCCCAGAAACTGCATCGCGTAAAAAGATAATTCTTTGTTTTTACACTCAGGTCCCAATTAGCCTAAATATCAAAGAGAAAATAAAAATGCATGCCTTGCAAGAGTCTGGGTCTAAGGAGGTTAATGCAATATTGCATTGAAAGCAATGCGCCAATATAGAATAGCATACCAACATAACTGAAAAACATGTTTGTATCATGGTTGCTTCATTCATACACGTCTTAGGTGAGACTACATTTCAAACAAAATTAATTTTCAGTCGTTTCTGAAACATGAAGCCCCAGGGAATGAAAATTCCCCATCCTTTAATGTGTAAAAGAAATTGATATGCCCCCCATTCAACAGGCATTCACTTCGGAGTGTGTCAAGTCCCTCTTCTAATTCATTTCGCCAAGGGAAAGGAAGTTGCTTAATAATTATGCACACCTGATATAGGGTGTTGAATGTTGATGTCATTAAACCACATGCCTTATCATTAACAGAAAAGCACATAATCTGATATGCTTAATTGGTAGTGGACTTTCGAGCCTATATAGCTTAGCTATATAGTAAGACAACGTGTATAAAGAGGACGTGGTGAAAATACTCTTACCTAATAATTATGCAGTCCCTGTAAGTAAAACTTTCCAGTGATTTTGACACTAGGGGAGTTACCTTCCAGTGGACTGGTTGTAGTTACAAGACTTGGCTGTGTGGGAAGTGGTGGCACCAACTGACATTGAACAATGGAGGTACAGTACCTATGCACAAAAAAAATGTTCCCGATCAGAATTTTTCAGAAAATCGGGTAAAGTACGTTTTGTTTGTTTTGTTTTGTTTTGCTATAACAGTTATGAGTTATGGTAACAAAATGATCCATAAATATAATGCAAAAAAATATAGAGACTATACAGATTATTTTGATTTATATTGATTTTGATTATATTGAATCAAACCTTGACGTAAAAAAGCAAATGTCCAACAAATCACCACTAAATAACCTAATTTATTGCATTAGTTTCTTCGTATATTCATGTAAAATACCTTATCTAAACTATTTGTTTGCAATCTTATTTTGGTGCTGCACAACTGAAAAAGGGATGTGTTTTTTTTCTTGCTGCATTCAAATCATCCTTTATGATTATAATTTTGCAGAAACAGTTCAAAATTGGGTAGACAAAAGATATAGGTAAAGTGCTGTGAAAAACTATTTGCCCCCTCCCTAATTTTTGTTTTTTGATGTTTTTTTGCATATTTATCACACACGAAGGTTTCGGATCAACAAACCAATTTTAGTATAACACAGACATCCGAAGGAAATAGAAAATGCAGCTTCTGGCCCTCTGTAAAAAAGTAATATCAGAACCTAATACCGTGTTGTGCCACCTTTGACAGCAATAACTGAAATCAAACGTTTACGCTATTTTGTGATGAGTCTTTCACAACGCTTCGGAGAAATTTTGGCCCACTCTTCTGTGCAGAATTGCTTCATTTCTGCAACATTAGGAGGGGTTTACTGGCATGAACAGCCCGTTTCAGATCACACCAGAGCATTTCAATAGGACTTAAATCCGGACTGACTTGGCCACTCCAAAACTTTTTTTTAACCATTCAGAGGTAGACCTGCTGGTGTGCTTTGAATCGTTGTCATGCTACATGTTCCAAGAATGCTGGATTGACCGCAGGGACCGAAGGCCAGATGTTCTCCTTCAATATTTGCTGGTAGACAGCAGAATTCATTCTTCCATCAATTACAGCAAGTCGTCCTGGTCCTGAGGCAGACAGCAGCCCCAGACCATTACACTGCCATCGCCATACTTCACTGTTGGTATAGTGCTCTTTTGCTAGAATGCTGTGCCATTTTTTGGCCAATTGTAACAGGCCACAGACCTTCCAATAAATTCAACGTTTGACTCAGTCCACAGAATGGACCCCGAGCCTACTCATGAACATTGACCTTAACTGAGGCCAGCGAGGCCTGCAGTTCTTTCAATGTTTTTCTAGGTTCTTTTGTGACCTCCTGGGTGAGTCGTCGTCATACTCGGAGTAATTTTAGCTAGCCGACCACTCGGGGAGGTTTGCCACTTTTCCCAGTTCTCTCCATTTGTGGATAACGGTTCTGACAGTGGTTCGTTGGAGCCCCAAACCCTTGGAAATGGCTTTGTAACCTTTTCCAGACTGATAGATGCCCATCACTTTTGTTTGCATTTCTTCTTGAATTTCTTTGGATCGTGGCATGATGCTCTGATCTTGTAGTCTACTTCACTTTGTCTGACATTCTATTGAAGTGGTTTCTTGATTCAACACGTGGTCGTAATCGTGTGGCCTGTAAAATTGAACTCAGCTTTCCTACAATTGTGATTAGTCAGTTATTTTTTGATTTAACAAAGGGGTGGGCAATTACTTTCTCGCAGATGGCCAGATAATTTTGTAAATTTTTCTGCTTTGGTAAATAAATGTATCATTTACAAACTGCATTTTCTCTTTGATTAGGTTGTCTCGGTGTCATAGGAAAATTGATTTGATGGTCTGAAACCTGTGTGATAAATATGTAAAAATCTGAAATCAGGACGGGGGCAAATACTTTTTCACAACAATGTATAATACAAAGTGTTAGTTGGCATTATATAGTTGGAATTCAGAAATGGATTATACATGGTTTCTCACTTGTGACACAGCCCGGAGAAGAAAAGCATCGATGGAAAACTTCAGCAAGTTATCACTCCTTGACCAGAAGTAGGAGGAACTGCCTTGTCTCTGGCTGTCGGTCATACAGCTGCAAAATCAAAGCCCAAGTGCCTCATTTAATGTAACTTAAAACTAATAACTTTAGAACAGTTGATCAAGTTTATGTTCTTACTAGAGACACACCCATAATTCGTGATGAGAGCAACTTTGGGCATGCTAATCGGGTCTTTGGAAGGAGTCACATGGCATGAGTCAACAAAAAGCATCTCCCCTGGCAAGAGGCTTCCAGTCTGGGCCACAAAATTCACTGGCTCCCCCAATGCAAATGAGTGTTCCGGAGAGAGGGGTTCCCACTCGGCTGATAAAAATACATTCAATAGATTATACACACACAAACACAACAGCAACTTCATACTAAAATGTTCTTCACTGCTGTTAATTAGTCTACTCCGCTTGACCATATTGGGTCCCTCCACATCACTGAAAGTCAGTGGTGGGCTTCTCTGCTGGCCTAAGAAATATCTGAATCATATTATATTTTGTCCATCAATACGTACTTATTATTCCAAATGGTCTGTTAGCTTCCTTTCATTGCTTTTCCCCCTGGTTGCACTGCTTCCAGATGTGTTTTCATATTGAAGCATTTAACCAATCACAATTCAGCCATTATTTGTTGCCAGATCAGATCTGCCTCAAAGCCTGCACAATCAGTTCTTGCGGGCTCTGCTGCATTAAACTAGACTGTTGCTTTTAACCAATCAGATTTCGAGTTGGCAACCCCACAATGATTTTTCATAGGCGTTAGCATTTTGCTGGCTGGGACATGTCATTGCTTTCACCAACTATGATTGGCTAGTAGGCGGGCCAAAGCAGTACCGAGGCAGCCGAGATCACAAACTCCACCCACTATGGCCGACAGAAGCAAAAACAAATAGATTCTGTTTGCTCACAAAGCTATTTTCTAGACGGACTTTTTCAGGAAAAAAATGGGCATCATTAAGAAAGGGCGGTCAACTCCGAAGCTAGCAAGCCTGTTACAGCCGGGAAAATGGTGTGTGGGGCACTTTCAGCGCGCTAACTTAGCTCCACAAGCAAATGGTATATTGTTGTGATGATTTAATTCAATTTTCAAAACGGACTATGCCGGAAATATGACAGGACAGGCTCGACTTTCATCATTAGCTTCGATGGCGATAGGAAAGAAGGAAGAAAGAAAGGAGGATGGATATTGTGTAAAAATGATTTTTGGTGAGTAAAATAACAAATATGGCTATATTCCTAAATAATATTTCAATTGTGGGCCAAGTTCTGATATCTGAAAAGCTCCAGTGTTTGTATTTAAGCTCCAGTGTTTGTATTTAAGCTCCAGTGTTTGTATTTAATCGCAAAATGCTGCTAGGAAGTGGATTTTACCCCAGTTAAATTTTTGGCGTTTCACCATTGACATCCATCGCTGTCTTTTCCCGGGAAAAATCACCCCCCTGGCCTGGTTGTAATGTCTCAAAAGCTCCAGTATTTGTATTCAATCAATAAATGATGCTAGGAAGTGGATTTTAGCTAATTTTAGTATTTTAGTGCATTTTTTGTCATTTCACGTATGGACGTATCGACGTTCATCGCTGTCTTTTTACCGGGGAAATGATACTCCGGGCCCGGTTCTGATGTCTAAAAAGCTCCAGTATTTGTATTTAATCAATAAATGCTGTTTTAGGCTGGATTTTACCCCATTTTTGAGCAATGTTTGCCCGTACGCCATTGACGTTCATTGCTGTCTTTTCCCGGGAAAATCACCCCCTGGCCTGGTTTTAATGTCTGAAAAGCTCCAGTATTTGTATTTAATCATGAAACGCTGCTAGGAAGTGGATTTTACCCCATTTTTGTGCATTAATTTATTGATTATTTTTTATGTGTCGCAGCTGTAGCTGCAGTAGAGGTTTTATAGCAATAAAATAGTTTCTGAGGGTTGGATTGATACGTTGAAGGCTCTACCAGAAAATGCACCGCCCGCCACTGCTGAAAGTCTGTTCCATGTTTTCCATGACGTGTACATTAGCTGCACAAAGCCAAACAGAGCAGCAGGTGGAGCAAATTGGGGGGAAATTGCAATTATGAATATACAAATGGGGCGGCCCGGTGGCGCGAGTGGTTAGCGTGTCGGCCTCACAGCTCCACGTCCTGGGTTCAAATCCAGGGTCGGTCCACTTGTGTAGTTTGCGTGGTCTCCCTGGGCCTGCGTGGGTTTCCTCCGGGTACTCCGGTTTCCTCCCACATTCCAAAAACATGCATGGTAGGCTGATTGGACACTCTAAATTGCCCCTAAGTATGGGTTTGAGTGTGCGTGGTTGTCCGTCTCCCGAGTGCCCTGCGATCGGCTGGCCACCAATTGAGGGTGTCCCCCGCCTCTGGCCCGGAGTCAGCTGGGATAGGCTCCAGCACCCCCCACGACCCTAATGAGGATAAAGCGGTTCAGAAAGAGACATACAAATGTTTTTTCAGAAAAGTATTCATCACTGTTGGTAGCAATCAGCTCCAACTCAGTTACGTGGCAAAGAAAGGTCCTAAACAAGTAAAATTGAAGCGCTACCCTCAAGATAGCGATGGTGCACAGAAGCGAAGTGACTCAAAAAGTACAACGGATTGGAACATTCAGTCAACCAGAAGGCAGCTTTTATCTTTCCATGCAGGGTATTTGGCAATAATGTCAAACATGATAGTTTGGTCAATAGTGGTTAGAGGAACTGGGGTAAAAAAGCTTTATTTATACATTATTAATGTTCTAAGAGGTGAGTTTTTTTGTGTTGACAAATTACCTGTTTTAATTTTCATTTTTGTGTTTGGAGTAGAGTAACTTAAATCCACTCAAACAGGCAATCACAGGTTTTTTTTTGCATAATAGGCTTATGTTGTCACTGAGCAATAAAAAAAGGATATCTACAAAATCTGTGCCAAAGTTATTACCCAGTTCTTGTTTTTGAGATTTTTATTAATGCTTAATCTTCACTAAATTAATTTCCATCCTTTGCTCCTCCGAGGGGCCATGTCTTCCCTGTCCTCAGAACCTGCCGACAGCCCTGGGCGTAATATTAAGAGATTGAAGCAGTATTAGGAGGGGGAAAAGCCAAAATTACGAGTTTGAAGTCCTTATGACTTATTTTTACGCTACGTGATCAGGACGTTTTTCAGGGTATGTGGACTTCAACTTTTGTCGACGAAAAGGTATGAACACAGAACAGCATTTGGTGATGGGGTAGCGCGAACGCCACGTTGTGTGACAAAACGCAACTGGTTTGAAGGCAGCATGAGTGACCACTTTGGGTGGGGAAGTCCCCTCCAACTAAAATACACCTTTATCTGAATCTTATCTTATCATTTTGTGTTCACCAACTAATTAGTTAGGTTGCGACCCAGAAAGGGGGCGGATAGTGTGTAGACTTCAAGAGTATCAATGGAGCATACGTATTTCTTTGCTTACCGTTGCAGACTGTTAGGCTGAAACTGAGTTTAGTTCGGAGACTCTTTCTGAATGTTGTGTGCTGCATCTGAGGTGTGTAGCCAACTTGGTAAGAGTAATGAAACCTGTAATAAAAAGGAATGTTATGAACAAACAGATAATAATGCTAAAGGTATTGGGGAGTACAGTTACTTCCCTACTCTCAAACTATTTAAATTTGAAAGCCTACAATACAAAACACTTTGCCACTGGCTAAAATGTTAACTACTATAAAATAGTGCAGGAATAAGGGCGAATACCTGTTGTAATAGCAGTGGAGGGGCAGATTAAACGGTAGAACACGAATTATATAGTCCTGAGGTGGTGGGGTATAATAAAGAGCACAAGAATACACCAGTAGACCACCAGCAACCACCTGAAAAGGGTAAAATAAAAATTAACATTTTTCAAAAGCTTCACAACAGGGATTAAGCTGCGTTGGAAAAGTGACAAATTTTTATTTTTATTTTTTACTCATTATGGTCTTGCTGTGGTTATAAGGTATAGCTATTTATAAGCCTTTTTTTACATTCCCCCATGGTGGTAAACCCGTATTAATTCGAGTATAACGTGCACCCGAGTATAACGTGCACCCGTGTATAACGCGCAGCCATTATTTGTGACAAAAACATTTGTATCATTTCCCCCCCACTTTTTCTCAGATCACATCAAGGATCGCACCGGTAATGGTAACTGGCAAATGCTGAACACGTGTCGCCATGACAAAACATTTATTCACAACATATGGTACGGAAACTTGATAAAACAATCTAACGATATGAACACAATTCTCAAATGGAATTTACAATTTTAAATCCTTAAATTCATCATCATAATATTTACAATTTTTCAAATTCTGATTCATCATCATCATCATCATCAGATTCACTAAACAATTGATTCCATTCTTCTTGAGCGAGGATAGCGCTCACTGGGCAGACTCGAGTGAGTGGCTGCCCCTGCCCCTGCCCCTGGAGCAACTTTTTAAAATTTACCCTCTCCTATAAACTTGCCGAAGGTTATTTGGAGAGGGATGACTTTTGTAAAAGAAGGTAGATTATATCCACTGAGAAGGACGTTGGGCCCTGGTAGAACGGGCTCTCCCGCGCCATATGGCGGAAAAGACAGGTTTTACATCTCCCTTTATAACGGCTGCAGAGGGGACTTTCACCATCGGAGGGCAGTTTTTCACTGGGATTTGGTCATAAAAGCGAAGACGTGCATGTATAACGTGCACCCAAACTTTGCTTCAGTTTTTTGGTACAAAGTTTTGCACGTTATACTCGAATAAATATGGTAATAATGAAAACACGTCAGCAGCATTGTGGCCTTTTCTGCAAAGCAACCTCATGCCACATTTAGTGCATGTTTGTTCAGTGGCCCATGCTGAAAATAATCACATTTTATCACATTTGGCTTCAAACAATTTCTACAAACATGTTGAGGATTTTGGAGATTCTTCTCTTTTTATCCAAACACATTTACCAGGAATCGCTATTTAAAGACAGCATTATAATAATATTGTAACATACCTCAGCCTTGTCAAACAGTTATGGGTGGTTGTCTCAAAAATGTTTTTTCAAATTTGAAATGTTTCCACCATCCTTGCCCTTGCAACTAGTTTAAAGATGTAATTCAGCAAATCAGTAAAATGCCCCTAATCAAAAACCACAAGTTACACACCAAAACGACTTATAGTAACACAAATGAATGTAATGCATTACTTTCCAACTCATGCAAATTATTTTAAAAAAGCACTCTTTACATGGACGTTGACTTTTAGACATGGTTTATCGTGATTTGGAATTTTAGCCAACATTATCACTCGAAACAAAAAGAAAATGACTGATTTATATAGATTAATAATTTATGTGGATGCTTGACTTCCGTAATACTATTTAGTCCATTAAAAAAACAATTTTATCGATTAACTCAATGGGTGATTAAATTTGGCACAAAACAAGAAAAAAAAGTTGTGAACTCCATCTTTATAAATAGTAGAAATTAAATTTTCTTGAGCATAAAAAAAGCAAAATAAAATAGCTTTAAGCTATATGTAACAAAATGTAGCAGTTACTTTCAGTATGAGCCGCTTTAACCCTTTCAGGCACAACAGTCTACAGTGAACATCTATTTAAAATGTATCGTTGTCTCAACTCATTCACTGTCAGCCCAGGTCACGGAGTATGCTATTGTTGTTGGTAAAAGAGGTCCATTTACATTAAAAACATCTATTGACAGCAATAAACATCCAAACTATTTGCGATAAAGGAACGTGATGTGTGCCTTAAGTGTTTACCTGAGTTGCCGAGACACAGGGGTCGGTCAAAGCGTGGTGGAAAATCAGAAAGTGTGAAGACACCGTGGTGGGCTGACACGAACCCAGCCTGTACAGTGCTGGATTCGGCCACGCGCGCAACCTGAAGCGGTCCACTCGCACAACTATTTCCCTGGAGCCGCACCAAACTTCCACCGGGCGCGTACGCGGTTCCTGGGCTGCAATGTGGTACTGCGTAGTCTGTGCGGGGAACAACAACGCAGACAGTTCCGAAGGTACCAAGCTTTGGGTGGGAGTGGGTCGGAACAACTCTTTGGCTACAAGCGGCTGTGGTGCGTGCCAGAACACCGGCAGGTGGTAGAAGGGAGAGCGCGAGGCTTCGTTTCTTACAAGCGGTTTTACCGCTTCTGACCAACTCAAGTGATGAACCGGACCACCCACTGCCAGGCTGTCATAAAATATCCACATGAGGCACGACAACACCAACATGACTTAAACTATAAAAGGAACCACCTGGGCGGCCGGAAGGTTGAGCTGAGCCGCTAGCAGCAAAATCACGCTGACGTCTAATTGAGCGCCTTCATTAGAACACCTGTTTTCCCTGATTGGACCGGAGGGCGGGGAGGCCGAGATGAGCAAAAATGGCTTTTTAACCCCTTAATCCACATTTCTTTTTATCAAGAATGCTTTTTTTAATATACATAGTAAAATAGTGATGTCAAACATGTGTCTCTGGGGCCCATTTACTGACCATGAGACTAAGACTTTTATTTGCCCAATTTGACATCCGAATTTAATATTTGTGATTGATCCCCCCCCCCCCCCCCAAAAAAAGGGCGGCCCGGGGGTGCGAATGGTTAGCGCGAGTGGTTAGCGTGTCGGCCTCGCAGCTCTGGGGTCCTGGGTTCAAATCCAGGTCATGTCCACCTGTGTGGAGTTTGCATGCATGTTCACCCCAGGCCTGCGTGGGTTTCCTTCGGGTACTCCTGTTTCCTCCCACATTACAAAAACGTGCATGGTAGGCTGATTGGACACTCTAAATTGCCCCTAAGTATGGGTTTGAGTGTGCATGGTTGTCCGTCTCCTTGTGCCCTGCAATCGACTGGCCACTGATTCCGGGTGTCCCCCGCCTCTGGCCCGGAGACAGCTGGGATTGGCTCCAGCACCCCACGCAACCCTAAGGAGGATAAAACGGTTCAGAAAATGAGATGAGAAAAAAAACCTTGATTTTCCGAATCGCTTATCCTCACAAAGTTGATGAGGGTGCTGGAGCCTATCCCAGCCAATTATGGGCAGCAGGCAGGGGACCCCTGAATAGGTTGCCAGCCAATTGCATGGCAAAATGTCAACCTAAGATTACATAAATCTGTTTGACTGGCGACAAAAATCCTTATATGGACTTCAGTATCCTTATGTGAATCACCACCAACAAGAAAGAACATTTAAATACACTTTATTGATGTGTGACACACAAAAAATACTTTTACATCAATAATGTAATCACGAAATAATAGAATGTGCCTAATAATGTTTGAAAATAATTACTATTATACATGATTGGCATTGCACTCTGAAACTGCCTTTCTTGCCAAGCTCAAATGTTCTTCACCTGTCTTGATATAGTAACATCCCACCAGGTTCATTTTGCATTGCAGCAAGGCAGTAAGGGTCTCTGGAGCTAATGATTTCCTAAACTCAGTTTGAATTTACCGGATTTGGCTGAAGATGCACTCACGTTTTAAGAGCCTCCATGCTTCTACATTACCACCTGACAGTCTATAAGAGCTTCCTTTAGTTTCGTAAATCCCCCACTGCTGTATGTGCAATCATGGCATTAGTCCCCGACTAATTTTTGACCGACTTTTGAGAATGCGCGGTAAAGAAGATGAATGAATTCAAAACAACTTGGCATTACATCTTGACTACTTATCTATGTAGACTACTACTTATTTAGTATGTTGACTACTACTAATTTGTTTTGTCTCTCATTTCATATAATCTCATCTTCTTCCGCTTTATCCGAGGTCGGGTCGCAGGGGCAGCAGCTTCAGCAGGGAAGCCCAGACTTCCCTCTCCTCAGCCCTTTCATCAAGCTCTTCTGGGAGAATCCCAAGGCGTTTCCGTGCCAGCTGGGAGACATAGTCTCCGCAGCATGTCCTAGGTAGGCCCCAAGGCCTCCTCCCGGCGGGCCATGCCCCTGAACACAGGTGTCATCCTGATCAGATGCCCAAACCAACTCATCTGGGTCCTCTTGATCCGGAAGAGCAGCGGCTCTCGTCCAAGCCTCACCTTTTGGCTCAGTTTCGATTACCTGGTTGATCGCTTTCAACAAATTATTTATGCAACAAAACAATCGTTCGCGAGGAAACAACCGTTCGACAAAAACGCTTTTCGACTAAATATCCATTCGACAAATTGTCCGGCGACATGTCTGTTCGACAAACTGTCTGGCGACGAAATATCCAGCGACGAATTGTCCGTCGACGAAATATCCGGTCGACAAACTGTCTGGCGACGAAGTGTCCGGCGACGAATTGTCCGTCGACGAAATGTCCGGTCGACGAACTGTCTGGCGACGAAGTGTCCGGCGGCGAATTGTCCGTCGACGAAATGTACGGGCACCGGAAAAAAAGTGCAGGAGTGCACATTTCCATCCCCCGGTCTCTGGTCTGCGCTGAGAGGCGACAGCGCCGACCCCCTCCTTCGAGGCATCCACCTCCACAATGAACTGTAGATTAGAAGAGTGACTCATATTTTCAACCTCGGTCACAGTCTGCAGAAGTTCTCCATCTTCTGGAAGACTTCCTGTGTGTGGTTCCAGTTTTATCCAACTCTACAATGTCTTTCTTTGTGTCTGTATCCGTTTTTGCTACTGTAAGTGGCAGCCGGTAGCGGTAGCTCCGTCCGCTCTTGCTTGTTTTGTGTTTTTGCTGCTTTTCTGTCTTTTTTTACTACAATTTACAATGTCTTGTGTGTCTAGTTTCTGTCTTGCTACCGCAACCAAGAAATTTCCCGAATACGGGATGAAATAAAGTTCTAACCTAACCTAGTCGACGCAAGGATGCAGCGAGCCGTCATTCTTCCCCACATAGGACAACTGGGGAGGAGGATGAGGATTGTGGCCAAAGCGTCAGATATATAACCCTCCAGTGCCTCCCGCTCAGACTTGGAGATGTTGTAGAGACGCCCCATGGGGATAGTGGCACCAGGCAAGAGTTCAAGATCATGATAACAGTCCGGCACCGTGGTCAGATCCGGGGGGGGGGGGGACTTGGAAGGGACCTCATGACACCTGGTGTGGGGATTGGACAGCCAAAGATCCCTCCTTTGGCTGCCACAAAACTGTCACCGCACCCGTCTTTGGCCCCTCTCACAGATGGTGAGCCAATGGGAAGGGGAACCCACGTTGTCTCTTAGGGCTGTGGACGGCCGGGCCACATGGCTGGAGGCCACCAGGTGCACGCCATCGTGGCCCTCCTAGGAGAGAGCGGCCAGCAGCAGGAGACAACAGGAGGATTTTTGAGTGGGGAGACTCACCAACACCTCCCTCTCTACTGGTGAGCCCTTTCTTTTTACTGGGTGAACCGGGCACGCCCGTTTGAGATTACCCTTCTCATTGCAGTAAGAGCAGCAAGGTGAGCGAAGACGATGAGAGCATTCCTCTTCTGAGAGCCTGGTGCGGCCCAGTTGCATGAGCTCTGCCGTCACCACGAGAGGTGGGGTCACCGCAGCTGAAGGAGACCTCGGAAACGGTTACTGGAGCTCGTGTGTGGGACCCACAACCGAGCTCTCTCGCTGCTGTCTTCGGCGTTCTCGGAGTTGACCATCTATTCTTATGGCCAAAGTGACGAGCAGGAGTGATCGGAGCCCGAGTGGTGTTCTATTGTTGAGTTTCTGCACTCGTCATGGATTGACAATAATGAACACCATATTCAATTATAAGGGTGTCCATGTGTATGCTTGGCATGAGGAAACCCTAGGCCGCAGTTCGATGATCGACTTTGCGGTCGTGTCATTGGACCTGCGGCCACATGTCTCGGATAAAGAGAGAGGTGGAGCTGTCAACCAATCACACTACCTGGTGGTGAGTTGGCTCCGATGGTGGGGGCAGGTGCCCGTGCAGCCCGGGAGACCCAAATGTTTCGTGAGGGTCTGCTGGGAACACCTGGTGGAGTCCCCTGTTTGAAGGAGTTTCAATTCCTACCTGCGACAGAGTTTCTTTCCTGTCCTGAAAGAGGCAGGGCACAGTGAGTCCAAGTGGCTCATGTTCTGCACCTCTATTGCTGAGGCGGCAGACCAGAGCTGTGGCCGCAAGGTGGTCGGTGCCTGGTGCGTGTTTCTCGTTTTAGTACTGCTGTCTTTAGTTTATCCTTAACTTTTTGCGGCATTCACGTGACATGCGCAGAGCATGCTCTGCGGCTTCGCCTCCAATTGCAATTACATTACAGCGCCTTCTGTTTTATCCAAAACTCCAAATTATTTATTTTATAGCAAGTATTCCTTAGTGTAGTATCCACACACCGTTTTAGTGTACATTTTTTAAAATACGTATTTATTTATTCTACAGAAAAGTCAGCCAGAGAGACCACACATCATTTTAGTATAGTACACTTTTTTTCAGCGAGAGAGAAGCCTGGCATGACCTGACCCAAACCTTAAGTAATGATTGATATTTTAGGCTGACCCATTTTGGTTCGGGTCGGGTTCGGGCTCAAGATCTTACCTCTACCCCAGACAACATAGCTCCAAGGATCATCAATAAGGTGATGGCTCATCAGAGGGTGGGGGGTTATTTATTATGTTGAGTACTTATTTATCAATTATTTATTTATTTTTTATTATTTGTTGATTATTTATCTGTTGTTATTTGTGCACTTCCCTACGTATTTATGTTGTAGAGTATTATGTTGACTTCTTATTTATTACTTATAGTTGTTGTTTATCATTTATTTATTTATCATTATTATTGTTTATTCTTTATTGTTAATTGTATTGTCAGGCTCTTCAACAAAAAATGTCTGAATGTTAACACCACTGTATGTCCAGTTTCACCTCTGTCATTATGCACTGTATTGTTCACTGTATATAGACTAAATTTCTTTTTTATGTCAGTTTTGCTATATGTATACATATTTTCTCGCATATAAGCCGTATTTGTGACAAAAAATAGGATTGAATCAAGAGTAGGGCTTACCATATTTACTCGCCTATAAGACGCCTGCGCGTATAACTGCACCCCGAAAATTACCTTGAAATGTTAAAATTTTACAATTTCTTGCGTATAAGCCGCCCACCTGATTCCCAATTTTAGAAAAATCATCACAAGTGGTATTTTTGAGACACTGTTTGAATCAAAAGCACATTATTAGGGTCAATATCATAAGAAAGTTAATGTGCCTGTCTTTGTAAATGCAAAATATCAAATTAAACAATTTGAAAAAAGAAATACGTCTATCTTAATGAGAACCTGATGCTTTCTAATTAAAGAAATTACAATTTTCTTACCAGTAGTTTAAGTTGTTGTCCCAGCCATATTGGTTCTAATGTCAAAATATCTAAATTTTTTCGATGGTTCATATTACTCCAATAGTTGTCTCTTTAGAACAAGAAATACAATGGAAAAAAAATCAAAGTGGAATTTTGTTTTATTTCAAAATCAAGGTCTGGCCAGTCAGTGCAAGTTTATCTTGGTTTAGACGTCAGCACCCTAGGTAAGATGGCTGCCCGGGATTTCGACGAGAAGCTCATCAGCTGGGTTGGTCAGCAACGTCAGAAGAAGCTCCGCGTCAGCCGTATGATAATACAGAGAGAGGCACTCACTTTGTCGACCGACGAAAATTTCAAGGCGAGCAATGGCTGGTTGGAAAACTTTTGCTTCGCCACAACTTGGTCTCATGCTGTCCGACGACTACTTATCAGAAAGAGTACGCTGAGAAGATCGCGAATTACTTATTGTTCGTCGAACAGAGCCGTCGCACCTCCAACTATACGTACTACATCTTTGCTGCCGACGAGACGGCCGTTTACTTGGACTACTCGAGCAGTTTTACCGTTGAGAAAAAGGGAGTCCGAGAGGTCCCCGTGAATTCTGGTGGTCATGACAAGTTACATGTTACTGTCATGCTGACCGCTGGATCCGACGGATTTAAATGCCGACCGTACGTCCTACTCAAGAACAAGCGACCAATTGAGGAGATTGGCACCAAGTTCAGGAATACGCTCCATTTTTGTTGGGCCGGCCGCTTCTTCTTCAATGACGATCTGACTTCTGAGTTTCTGCAGAGATCATCGGTTCTTCTATGTTTGGCAAGCGCCTTCTTGCCTGAGATTCATACCGTTGTCACATTAGCGATGCCACCAAGAAGCAATTGAAGCAGCTCCAGATTGATGTGGCTGTGATTCCAGGAGGCTGCACCAAATTTATGCAGGCCCCTGACATCTACTGGAATGCCCCATTCAAGGCCAAAGTCCGAAAGTTCTACGAGAACTGGATGTTGCACGGCGAGAAGAGCTACACCAAATCCGGCAACATGCGAGCACCATCAATGGAAGTTTATTTGAAATGGATTGTCGATGCTTGGGATCATCTGCCAAAAAATCTAATCATCAAGTCGTTCAAGGGATGTGGACTGACCAACGCTCTTCGCGGCTTGAAGGATTGCCAGATCCATTGTTTCAGGACAGACGGCCCAATTAAGACTGGTTTGCAGCTTCTCCAGCAAGCGCGAGCCAATGCCAGCGACAATGAACGTGAACTCACTCAGAAACTTGACGCTGATGCGGAAGGTGATGTGAATGACGAGGACAGCTACAACAGCGACGTGTCGCTTGATTTTCACCAGTGAATTTGTAATTACTTACCAGTAATGGCCTTGTATTTGTGCCTTTTGTTAAACAAATATGCATATGTTACCTGGTTTCTTTTTTCATCCATAAAGTTTACCACATCTTCTCAAAATTCTGACTGGCTAGTCGAAAAATTACCGGGTATTTTAAACCCTCTAATTGAACGTCACTACTGGGGAAAGTTTGAAAAATAGAGCAGCATTCTGGTGAAATAGAATTTACGGTATATATCTAATCTCATCTCATTTTCC
This sequence comes from Stigmatopora argus, assembly GCF_051989625.1. Lineage (NCBI taxonomy): Eukaryota > Metazoa > Chordata > Actinopteri > Syngnathiformes > Syngnathidae > Stigmatopora > Stigmatopora argus. Next base: position 3,079,214 of record NC_135390.1, on the reverse strand, counting down.
GAACCGCTTTATCCTCATTAGGGTCACGGGGGGTGCTGGAGCCTATCCCAGCTGACTCCGGGCCAGAGGCCGGGGACACCCTGAATCGGTGTCCACCCGATCCCAGGGCACAAAGAGACGGACAACCATGCAGCCACACCCATAGCTAGGGGCAATTTAGAGTAATCTATCAGCCTCCCATGCATGTTTTTGGAATGTGGAAGGAAACCGGTGTACCTGGAGGAAACCCATGCAACCCCGGGGAGAACATGCAAACTCCACACAGGTGGACTGACCCGGATTTGAACCCAGGACCCCAGAGCTGTGAGGCCAATGCGCTAACCATTTGCGCCACCAGGCCGTTGTTTTAATAAATCATTTTCATATTTTTTTCTCTTTTGCGTACATATTTCATGCAAATTTGGTTATTGGTTATATTCATTCATTCATCTTCCATACCGCGCCTGCTCGAAAGGGTTGAGGGGGTGGCTGGAGCCTAACCCAGCTGACTTTGGGCGAAAGGCAGTCTACATCCTAGACTGGCCGCCAGCCAGCCGCAGGGCACACAGAGAGACAAACGACAATCTGGACTCACAATCATACTGCCACCAGCGGGAATTGAGCCCGCTGCTGCCTAGAGAAAAGTCAGGTGAGTGAACCTCGACACCACGAGGCGTCTGTTACTGGTTATATTTTGTTAAAAATAAATTTAAAAAAACATTTAGTGGGTAGTATGAAAGATCGTCGAACGAATTATGCTAATTCAATGTAAAACATGCCTCTAGTTATAAAAACAAAATCCCTAAGTTACACAAAAAAAATTCTGGGACCAATTAATTTTGTAATCAGATGTACCAATATATACTCGAAAATATTTCCACAGGTGTGATTCAGTATCCGAAAAACTGATTTTAAAAACTTTAAAAGATATCTAAATACACGAATAGTACACAAAGACAAAACAAAAAAAACATCCCGATTTTTTTTTTACACGAATAGATGCTGCGGCATCATCAACCGGCGCAGCACCATGCGCACATTTTGAAACCTGAGCGGATTGTGTACCTCAATGGCAACTGCTGTCATTTTATACCAGGGGTCGGGAATCTTTTTGACGAAGAGAGCCATAAACAATTCATATTTTCAAACATTATTCCTTGAGAGCCATACTCAGAAATTAAAAGTAAAAATACATGAAAATGTGCACATTTATTAATCATTTCACCACTTGGAAAGTAAAAAAGTCTCTAAATTCTTTTGAGAACATTTTTTACACTGTTGCTAGCTAGTATTGGCGTTTGTTTCTTTTCGACCTCGTACTTACAACGCCACGTGTTCTTTTTTGTCCTGGAGAATTTTGATAAAGACACGGAAAACAGAAATGGGACCCCAGGTCAGTTCTCAGCACATCGTTTATTTGCAAGAGAAAAGACAAAGACTTTCATGTTCTGACTCCAATATATATCAGGCCTGCCGCAGTCCAAAGTGGGCGTTAGTTTTGAACATAAGTGGGTATGTTTCGTTTACCTATTTTGACCACTAGAGTGTAGTAGTGGGTAGACTATGCGTTTCAAGATAAGTGTGGAGTGTGTAACAAATAGAAGAATTGATTAATAAAAGAAATGAATATATATAATTACTGTGAATAATGTCAATTGGGCTATAGGTTGGTGAGAATATACTTTAAATAAATATGACACTAATCAATGAGTATCAATGAGAGTATGCATGCAGAAGAGTCTAATGAGAACACCGACATGTAGGGAATTTGACTCTTATGAAAAATTATGATTAAAAAGGCGCTAGAGATAGTGTCGGCGCCACAGTGCCGGCGTGACGCTCCCATTGGTGCTTTCAGGACTTAGGTCTCTCACCAGCGGTTCCCATATTTTACCACAGGTTAGCGGAGAGCCATATACACCCATCAAAAGAGCCACATATGGCTCCTGAGCCATAGGTTCTCTACCCCTGTTTCAAACCCAAAAATGAGACCATCAACATCTGGTCTATAACTCAGAGATTCAAATATCACTTGTTCTCAGATTGTTCTCAGATTTACAGCACTTATTTTCAAACAGATTCCATCCATTTAGAAGAAAATCATCAAAATGACCTTATACATACAGCAATAACAACAACAAACATCGAATAAAAACAGACAACGCAAAAATACAATACTGCTCAATAGTCCAAGAAAACATACGTATCAACGCATTTTCATCAAAGGCTCCATATACAGATTTTGAAAAGCATTTACTATAGTGTGTTTTTTTTCTCAGTGTGGTGACGTGTAGGGAATTTGCGATCTAAACGTCACCCCGCGTTGCATCATGGGTGTATCGGCCATTTTATAGGATACAAGTATTTGATCGGAAGTGGTCTAATCTAAATGAAACATGATCCTTACAAATTCGTTTAAATGATTAAATGATGAAATGATTCTGTGAGGGATACAAAACCTTTTACCATAAAGGTAGGTGACCTCCAATTTAATGATCAGTTAGAATGGCACGTAAGCAGAAAGTCACGATCGAATAGAATCTAGAACTGACAAAAAATTACATTTAGTAGCCTAGTATGGACTTGTATGGAATAATATTTTGTGATACTGCCGTACTGTACTGGGAAAATTGAGTCGGTTATTTCATAAGGATAGTGTTTGTCGCAAATAAAAGTCAACATCTTGACATATAGTACAGGAATCCAAATCCGTGGCAGATTTATATGCAACATGGCATCTCAATTGCATTTTGTTATCAACACTAATTAAGTGGTAAAGACTGATCTCATGTACTGAACCGCTTTATACTCACTAGGGTCGCGGGGGGTGCTGGAGCCTATCCCAGCTGACTTTCGGCTACGAGGCGGGGGACACCCTGAATTGGTGGCCAGCCAATCGCAGGCCACAAGGAGACAAACAACCATTCACGCTCACACTTTATCTAGGGTCAATTTAGAGTGTCCAATCAGCCTACCATGCATGTCTTTGGAATGTGGGAGAAAACCCATGCAGACCCGGGGAGAACATGCAAACTCCACACAGGTGGACCGACCTGGATTTGAACCCAGGTCTTCCACTGTGAGGCCGACGTGCTAACCACTTTTTTAAAAAAAAAATGAATGCTTAGGCACTGTCAGTCATCACAGGCAAAACTAATTGAATGTCTATCGCCATCAATTGCAGCCAATGAGTGGGATTGTAACATGTTTGCTGGCACTGAATGCAAGGAACATATGTGACAACATGCAATCATTGATGCAAACTTTTTCTTTTTTTAACATAGTACATCAGCGGAATTAGAGTTGATCGAGAGTAGGTTGTGAAAGCGTGTATATTGGTTGGATGGACACATTAAAAAAAGGACGATACATTAAACTGCGACATTAGAAACCAGCTTTAGAAGTCAATTTTGGGGGGCATTATTATGTGTCATGTCCTGCATTTTTCCCTAAAAACAATTGGTTTATGGAAAATATTAATAAAACAGCACAGCTCTTACATTTACAAACAAAATCTTATTTAAATTAATGGTGGTAATAACCAACTACAGTTTCGGCCAATATTCTGCTACTATTCATGTAAAGGGCCTTCAATCAATTTAATAAGACGTTATTTACACACACCTAAAGCAACAAAATTACAAAACGATTTGTATGTTTTTGGTATTTTTTGAATCTATTTTTTTAACAAAATGATGTGTTAAAATGATCTTGATTGATGTGTTGCGTTTTGATCGAATTGAATATAATTCCAGGTGTATGTATTGCCACACCTGTACTTCAAATACATTCTTGCTAAGTGGGCTAATCAATTTGAGTAATGTTACTGTATAATTACCTAATATTGTACTGCGTTATGTGTTAAGCAACTTAAGTATTAATTTTTAGCATTGGTTCCTCCAAATGAGTTCCACAAGACTCCTGCTGATGTCAACACATGGATACATGTAAATATCACAATTTTCCTTGAAAATAAAACACTGCAGAAACAAAAATATCTCACCTCAACAATGTCAGGAACTTTAAACATTTTTGCAGCAGTGTTCCCTTCACTAAGTGTCATACTCGAGGTTTTGGGAAATAGAAATGAAAAATAAAATAAAAACAAAGCTCTTTTGTTTCACTACAGGTATGCATGAGCTTGTTGCTCGTATGAAGAACTGAGAGTGAACTGCAAGAAAGCAATGGGCAAACGGAGGGTGCCAGATCTCTACAGAGCCCCATTTCCCTTATACTCCATAAAAATAGACCCTAAAGCAGGTCTTGTGGTCTTAGCAGGAGGAGGAGGTGCTTCCAATACTGGAATTAAGAATGGCTTGGTAAGCACAGTGCATAATAAACTAAACTTGAGCAAGAATTTCAATGATTGGATATTTAGTGTACATTACAAACCTGTATAGATATTTATGTTGTATACCGTATTTTCACACCTATAAAACGCATCGCCCTAAAGGGCGCAGTGCAGTCTCAGTTGCGAGTGTATTTTCTGTTTTTTGTCAATACATAGGGCTCTTTGTTTTAAAGGACGCCCTGCTATGGTTGTGCTAGCATCAGACACAGCATAGCACATAGCATGAATTTAGTGTATGTTTTAAAAAGGGCAACATGAGCAAAACTGGGTTTGATTTTGTTTTATTGGCATAATGTGTATTTGCACAAATCTAAAGTCAAAGCATTCGAACATCTACAAATCTGTCAAAGTCCTCATCTTCTGTATGCGACATAAAGAGTTGAGCAACAATGCTGGGTTCCATAACATTGTCAGGGTCGGTGTTGCCGCCATGGGGTTTCGTAATAGCATTCCAGCTTTGACGAAAGTTCAAACTACAGTGCTCGCTGGCACTTTGGCCCAGGAATCGACAATCCATTCCAAATTGTCGCTCACGTAACTCGTGCGATGCTGCATTGCCCATCTTTAAATGGAACTACTATGTTAACGGCCATCCGACATTCATCACTCCCAAGCCGTTCGCTAAGCTGGTTCTCCTCGCTGTTAAATTGTGTTCAATCCATGGCATCAGTCCATTTTCCAAGTGTTCACACCCACATTCTGTTGTCATTCACGTCAGGCATTTCCTCTGTATATCTGTAATGTGGTGTTTTGAAATTTGATTATTGAGTGTTTTTGAGGTCTATAAAGCGGTACAAGGACATGGAAGTAAAATGCCTTGCTACTCGTCTGGGATGTTTTGAATGGATTTACCGTAATGTTTCGAATACGCGGGTATGCTAGTTTTAGGGTGAAGGTCCATTGGGTTGATTGCAATAAGTAGCATGTCGGCAAGAAATGAAACCCATCAGTCAAGCGGTCAGGATCATACAAAAATTTGAATTTAGTGCATAAACAAGTCGCACCGACCGATTGGGTGCATCGACCATTTCAGAGAAAAATTTAGACTTTTAAGTGCGCCCTATAGGTGTGAAAATACGGTAATTTAGCTGCGTTTTGAGCCAGAGCGCCATCATCTTGAATGGGCCTCCCATCAAATTTGAGTGCATTGATTTATACTGTCGCCATAGGTTCAGCTACCGAATCTTTAACTGATTTTGCAAATTGTACGACACCCCAAAATCAGAATCAGAATTCAGATGGCCTTTGTTGACATCAATTGGTATTTCCTATCCAAGGTTGAATGGAGGAGTGCAGTAGAGTTAGAGAGGAGCGCAACAGCTAATTAGTGTTTCATGAATACATCGTACCAATAGTAGAAGGGGAATTTTTGCTCTTCACCATTGGCTTGGCTAGTTTTGTCATATTGAGCAAAAAGAAACCAATCTGCCAAAGTAGTGGAAATGTCAGCAATTTGAAAACATTTACATTTTTAACAAAACTCCAAAAAAACAGCGACGTGTAGGATTCTTGATTAAAATGATGTGAGAGGTTTACCAAAAACTGACAATTTCAATAACTGTGACTCAATAGATTTAGAATGAACCATACGAATGAGCTCATCATTGGCAAATGCTAGCAAGGGAAAATGGATGTACCACAAGAGCTAACCAGTAATTCTCAGGGATGTTTTTTCTGTATATTTATTTAAATTTTATTTATAGTGCCACAGTTACTCATCATTGTTCTGAATGAATCGAAATTGCACAAATAATGACTATATTGTAAAATGGGAAATATGATAAATATAAAAAGAGCAAATGACAAGGATTTATTTAGGACAAACAATAGAACCGTTAAAAAGAATCAATAGTTGCATAAGATGGCATCAAAACCATCCTTTTCCAATTACGGGATGAATAAGGTTTAATCAAATCTAATCTTCACGATCAGCTGTTTTCACACAGTGTTAATGCCAACGTAAGAGTTTAGCAAACTACAAGATTACAGCAATTCATCGTAACAATGGCCATTTTTATCAGTTTTTGTCAATCTTTATAGCACACAGACTTTTGCTCACGATTTTGGATCATGCTCAGCGCATTTGTCTCCCCCCATGTTAGCTCCTGGCATGTTGTCCAGCTCTTCTCCAATGGATTCCTCTTCAAACCTCGTTCAACACTCAGTGCTCCTATTTTCCTTCGTGCAACTCTGGACAAAATTTAAAACTAGGCAGGGGCGATATCAAAAAAATGATCGCAATTGAAAAAAAAAAAAAAAAAAAGTATTGATAATTATAACTATCACATCTTTTCTTTCATCTTCTGTAAGTAAATAAATTATTTTGATCATTATTCCATTATGAAAGTTACCACACTTTAAAAGAAAAGAGAATATAAAACATTGATTTTAAAGTTTTTTTGTTCTGTTTTGCAAAATAGAAAACTCCCTCTTCACACTACGAAAAGTAATGAATAATAAAACCTGCAGAAATATTGACAGGCATCTTTATTTTTATAAATTTGCCTTCAAACCAGAAGTTTCCGTGCAATGTGAAATAAATAGAATAATCAACTGAAGACATCACCATTGGCAAGCAGCCTTACCTAAAGAAACAATGTGAATTTACCTCGCGTGAATCAACTTAACCCATTTTAACCCAAGTTAACAAGCTTTAGATTTTTGAATTACAGGTGGTTCTCAAATGAGCCGAGTGGGTTAAAATGGGTTCAGGAAACTTAAATCTAAACTAAATCTTTAAGAAAACATAATTAAAAAAAAGAAAACGACAGGGAGACTTTCCCTGGGATCTTTTAGTGAGTCAGCTCGGTGTTGTCCTGTATCTCATAATGGCTCACTTTGGCTGTTTTATAGTTCTTTTGCTTTCATACGCTGTTATCCGCCCTATTGCTAACCATGCTAAAGACGGCTTTTTCTTACCATCTTCTTCGTCTAGCGTCCACGTTGCATCAACGCCCCCGTTCTTTGTGGTGTTCGGATGGTGAAGTTGCAGTTTAAATTTATCGAAATGTTTGTTATTATTGTCGACAATTATTATTTGACAATAGTCACGTTATCGTTTTATCACCCAGATCAATCTAAAACTCCCCAGCTAATTTGTGCATTTTATCCTTACCTTTTTTCAAATTGCAGGGTACAGGACAGTATAGGCTTCAGGCAGCTGGGTATCGAAAATGGTACCACGCATCAAACAAATTGTTCTGGAACAACACTAATTCCAAAGACATAATTATGCTCAAATAACCAAATTTCTTTCTCATAAAAGGTAGTCCCTCTGGATTCAGTTTCACCTCAGCATCATTTAATGTATGTGACAATACACTGGTATTTTACCATATTGCTAGGGGTGAGGAGGCCCATTCAATATGGTGGCCATGCACCTTCCATGTCATAGCAGGGTCTTTATATTTACAAGTCTATGCCTAATAGTCAACAGATTCATGACTTGTATTTCAGCACTTCCTGGACCTACAATTGGTTGGAGAAAACCACTACAGTGCCAGCCTGGTTCATTCACATGACACTGACAAACGTGCCACAATGAATTTAGCATTGGGTGAGGGTGTGATTGCTGCAGGTCAAGATGGAACATGCTCTTTGATGAAATTTGAGGACTGCACGCGGAAAAGTGAAGGCAACATTTCTAATGATGGTAGGTAGTATGCCTCTGACCTGAAACTCTACCACAGACTCAGAGAAGGCAGGTTTCCTTAAATGTTTTAAAGGTAATAAGAAAAGAGTAACAATGTCAAAAAATGTAAATCACTGCCCTAATGTAATTTTACATGTGGAAAACAAATTTGGCACTCAAATCTCGCTGTTTTTACCATTTCGTTGTTATTCCAGCCAAAACAATGCATCAGGAACACCCACTTTTTTCAGCAATTCTGGTTGTGACTTAATAACCAGAATTGATGATCATGTCTAGCTTTCCAGTGCTGTGCTAGTGTAAATGTTGAAAGAATAACAACTGTCAAAAAAGGCTATGGGTGGCATGCTAATAGATTGCAAAATTTACCTGGAGCAGCTAGACGAGACATCATATTCTGTTTGAAGATTTTTTAAATGTTTCGGGGTCAAAACTAATTACCAAATTACCTAATTTCATTTTTAAGCCTTTTCACTCACTTCATATGAATGGATTTATGTTCAGAAATTAGTCTCTCGCTGTAGTATTTCATAGCACAATTTTTAGCACATTTTTGAAACCTTTCTCAAAATGTTTTCCTTAACATTGTGTAAAAATATTTAATATCCTGTGGTTAGCATCCATGAAAAGTAGGAAAAATATTAGAAATCTTTTTCTTCTGTTTAGATAATGACGTGAAAAAAGGTGATGTCAGACAACGAGGTGGCAAAAGAAACAAAGATGGAAAGGATGACACTGCAGTCGCTGGGTGTCATACGAAGAATGAGACGGCACATATCTCTGTGACAGGAGTGGGTGAACTGAAATCAGACCTAAACCCTTTAGATCCTCTCCAAAAGGTGGTCAGATTTAGTCATGACATGAGCCTAATCCTGACAGGAGGCACAGACGGACACATAAGAGTCTGGGAGGTAGGCATAGACAACACATACAACTCTGTGATATACAGTGGGGCAAATAAGTATTTAGTCAACCACCAATTGTGCAAGTTACCCTACTTGAAAAGATTACAGAGGCCTGTAATTGTCAACATGGGTAAACCTCAACCATTAGAGACAGAATGTGGAAAAACAAAACAAAATCACATTGTTTGATTTTTAAAGAATTTATTTGCAAATCATGGTGGAAAATAAGTATTTTGTCAATACCAAAAGTTCATCTCAATACCTAATGTACCCTTTGTTGGCAATAACGGAGGCCAAACGTTTTCTGTAACTCTTCACAAGCTTTTCACATACTGTTGCTTGGTATTTTGACCCATTCCTCCATGCAAATCTCCTCTAGAGGAGTGATGTTTTAGGGCTGTCGTTGGGCAACACGGACTTTCAACTCCCTCCACAGATTTTCTATGGGGTTGAGATCTGGAGACTGGCTAGGCCACTCCAGGACCTTGAAATTTTTCTTACGAATCCACTCCTTTGTTGCCCTGGCTGTGTGTTTGGGATCATTGTCATGCTGAAAGACCCAGTCATGTCTCATCTTCAATGTCCTTGCTGATGGAAGGAAATTTTCACCCAAAAACTCTCGATACATGGCCCCATTCATTCTTTCCTTTACATAGATCAGTCGTCCTGGTCCCTTTGCAGAAAAACAGCCCCAAAGAATGATGTTTCCACCCCCATGCTTCACAGTGGGTATGGTGTTCTTCGGATGCAATTCAGTATTATTTCTCCTCCAAACACGAGAACCTGTGTTTCTACCAAAAAAAGTTCTATTTTGATTTCATCTGACCATAACACATTCTCCCAGTCCTCTTCTGGATCATCCAAATCCTCTCTAGCGAATCGCAGATGGGCCTGGATGTGTACTGGCTTCAGCAGGGGGACACGTCTGGCAGTGCAGGATTTGAGTCCCTGGCGGCGCATTGTGTTACTGATAGTAGCCTTTGTTACTGTGGTCCCAGCTCTCTGTAGGTCATTCACTAGGTCCCCCCGTGTGCGGTTGTTTGGTCGCCGTCCTTTGGTCGCCGGACTTTTGGTCGGGGTCTTTTGGTCGCCCGGACCCAAACAACGGGCGACCAAAAGACCGGCGACAAAACAAGGTAAAACAACACGGTCTACGCATCAATAAAATCCAACAATGGCCCTGAGCAGTTTCACTGAGTGGACGTGTGAGTGTATAAGAGTTTGTATGTACATGAGTTGTCCCCTTAGGAAGGGACATCAGTCAAGGTCTTAACAAGTTCTCCAACAAAACACAATAAAAGTATGGGAAATTTTGAGCTTTTCTTTAGCCTAATAATTAATAGGGCATTAAGTATGACTAAATAATAATTCGCTGTTTGTATTTAGGCAATTTGAGCAACGATTTAAATGGTAATTATCAAAAACCTTCCGGGCGACCAAATGACCGAGTACCGGTCCCCCGTGTGGTTCTGGGATTTTTGCTCATCGTTCTTGGGGGTGAGATCTTGCATGGAGCCCCAGATCGAGGGAGATTATCAGTGGTCTTATATGTCTTCCATTTTCTAATAATTGCTCCCACAGTTGATTTGTTCACCAAACATTTTACCTATTGCAGATTCAGTCTTCCCAGCCTGGTGCAGGTCTACAATTTTGTCTCTGGTGTCCTTCGACAGCTTTTTGGTCTTGGTCATAGTGGAGTTTGGAGTGTGAGAGACTGAGGTTGTGGACATGTGTCTTTTATACCGATAATGAGTTAAAACAGATGCTATTAATACAGTGGAGACCTCGTTAGAAGTTAGACCTCTTTGACAGCCACAAATATTGCTTTTTTGTAAGTGACCAAATACTTATTCTCCACTCTAATTTGGAAATAAATTCTTTAAAAATCAAACAATGTGATTTTCAGTTTTTTTTCTTCCGAATTCTGTCTCTCATGGTTGAGGTTTATCCATGTTGACAATTACAGGCCTTTCTAATCTTTTCAAGTAGGAGAACATGCACAATTGGTGGTTGACTAAATACTTATTTGCCCCACTGTAAATATATTCATTCATTCATTCATTTTCTGTTGCACTAAACCTCACAAGGGTTGCAGGCGTGTTGGAGTCAACTGTGGGGAATTAGGCGAAGGACACCCTTAATTGGTGGGCAGTCAATTGCAGGACACAAGGAGACAAACAACCATGCATGTCCACACTCACACCTAGGGGCAATTCCGTGTGTTCAATAAGCTTAGCATACATGTTTTTCGAATATGGGAGGAAATCGGAGCTACGGGGAGAACACGCAAACTCCACACAGGAAAGTCGGAACCGCCGGAGATTGAACCCTCAATATCAGAACACTGAGGCGGACATGCTAACCACTCGATCACCATGCCACGCTGATATAAAAATCCACTATTTATATACATTAAAGTTATATTTCTCTCATTTATTTGGCTTCACAGTTTGTTAACAGTAACCATGCGTGCAACTCTTAATTGTCTAAAGTTTGTGTGATACAGCTCCACTATTTTGGGGAAAAAAATCTCATTTGTAATTGTTTTGGACTGATTTACATTAATTCTTTTTCTGAGCCGCTTATCCTCACAAGAGTCGCGGGGGGTGCTAGAGCCTATTCCAGCTAACTACAGGAACCAGGCGCCGGACAGCCTAATTCAGTGGCTAGCCAATCACAGGGCACAAGGACACGCACAATCATTTTAGCTCACACGCATACCTAGGGTCAATTTAGTGTGTCTAACTAGCCTATCATGCATGATTTTGTGATGTGGGAGGAAACTGGAGTACTCGGAGAAAAGCCACGCAAGCCCGAGGAAAACATGCTAACTCCACACAGTAAGGACTGACCTGGGATCAAACCCACGTCCCCAGAACTGTGAGGCCGACATGCCAACCACATGGCTGCCAAGCCACTGGCTGATTTACAATTTTAGCATTTTGTGTCAAATTAGATTGATTTGGTCAGAAACAACAATATTGAAACTTACCACTCAACCCAGCAACTAATTTCTCTCACTCGTAAGGCCATTGTTACCAAACTGTCCATTTCAACATTATACATCCATAAGAATGCCCTTAGATATACATTATAAAATGAACCTATCTGTGTTTTTTCTTGTCTCGTGAAAAGGAGCAATCTAGAGGTTTAAGTAAATAATCTCCAGCAAATTTAGGGTGAGATAAAATTCTTTGTTGTTTTATTATTCTGAAGTAAAACTAGTGTAAAAGCTAAATATAATGCTGTACCTTCTTTTAATGGGAAAGAGTGCAATAATATAGTAATACAAAATGAAGAAGGCAGATCCCAGTAAAACACTGTACCAAAACCATATCTGATCGAGTGGGAGAAGGGTTGGACAAACCTGAAACACACTATGGAAGGGAATTGATTGATGTACAACTCAATAAACGGTCTTTTTTTTTAAATTTCAGTTTCCATCTTTAAAGAAAAAGCTTGACTTCAAAGCACACGAGGAAGAGATTGAAGACCTAGATCTCAGCCCAGGAAACAAGGTTGCACGTTAGTACTGCTTTTTGTCATTGAACTACTGTGACCTTGTTGAGATTCACTCCCTTTATATTTGTTGTTTCAATGCAGCACCTGGTAACTATTGGCAGGGATTTTGCTTGCACTGTGTGGCACAACAACCAACAACTTATGGGTCTTAACTGGCATGAAACAGTTCAGATAGCTGAAAAGATGTATCGGTATATGGCTTGCAGGTAATAAAATGAAGAGTAATGCAGTATTTGTATTTATCATGTTGTCCGCAATGTCTTAACATGATTGGGTCATATTACAGGTTTGGAAAGGTAGAAGACCAAAAGGATGCTCTAAGGCTTTACACGGTTCAGATACCCCACAAAAGAGACCGCAAACCTCCACCTTGTTACCTCACCAAGTGGGAAGGCAAGAGCTTCCTCCCAATGTTGACAGCTCCATGTGGTGGAGAGGTCATCTCAAGCTTTACTGTAAGGTAAGGTTCAAATTCAATCAGAAATATTCTGACATGTTTCACAATAAAGGAGTGCATTGAGGGGACACTTTAATGTATTAGGGTAATGGATTTGAGGTTTTACTGTGATCCTTCACCACTTTGCGGCTTCAGCATTCGTGGCGGCTCCAGTACATCGCAGTTTTCTATATTCAGTATAAAAAAAGTTCATCAAAATGTCAAATTTCATGCTGAATCTCGCAGGCGGAAGAAAGTTCCCTGTCTTCCGCTTGCCACTAGGAAAATGGTGGAAGACGGGACTGTGACTCAAAATGGCGGGCAGCGGGCGGTGGCTTTCATTTTTATCCAAAAATAGAGCTTTCTGAGCAGACTAAGCGGCCTCTGTAAGGTACTTTTTTCAAGAAATGCGAGCCCTAGGTGACATTACGGCAGACGCCATGGTCCTAAACCGAAAATAGAGCTCGCTCAGCAGACTCCGGGAGCCTCGTGGTCGCGGAGCTGATGGTGGAATTTCCCAGAAATGTTTCAAAGTGCAGGCTCCTAGCAAAGTTACGATGGACGCTATTGCCCTTGTCAAAAATAGAGGCCTTTGGGCGGCTAAGATGGCTGGACAGCGCGGTGGGGCGAAGTAGAAGTTGAGATTCCATTTAAGTCCGTACAGCGGGCTTACGAAAATAGAGCCTTCTGGACGGCGCGGAAGAGCAAAGTCGAGGTTGAGATTCCCTTCAAACAATGATTGCAATAAAAATGAACAATGTGTATGTGCTCGCTACTGCTACAAACTGAATATCCCGAATACAGGATGAATAAATCTAATCTAATCTAATTAGAACTTTGAGAAATAGGCAAGAAACTTTCAATATGGTTCACAACTTGAAGCAAAGTGTCCCAAAGATTGATGACAACATGGTAATAGCCATGGAATATGGCAATTGTCTTGACAGTTTCGTGTCCTTGACAAAAGCATAATTGTACCAAAAAAGAAACAGCGGTCACAACTCCCCATCAACATATCCTCTTGACTACCAGTAGTTCAAATTTGTCCTCTGTAGGACATTTCTAAACCTAAATATCTCCCACCCAGTGCATCCAATAGCATTAAGTCATTTTGTGCTCTATAGAGCAGTGTTTCCCCAACCCTTTATGAGCTGCGGCACACTTTTTGCATTGAAAAAATCTCAAAGGACCCCACCATCTGAAAATCTTGTAATTTCAAACTATGTCGCCTATATTAACAATAGTCATTGTCATCTAAGTTTTATCAGCAGGAATCACATAAACCTCCAAAATTATTCCAAAATTTAAGTTTTCACACTGACTTGGCTAATGTCACCAAACTTTGATGTCTGCGGACCCTGAACAACTTCCGGTTCGAGTGATTCAAAAATAAGTAATGTCATGTTTTTAATCGGATAATTTTATGACTTTTCTCTAAATATTACCGTATTTTCACGACTATTCGGCGCATTGTATTTTAAGCCGCAGTGTCAGTAACGAGTGCTATTTCTGTATTTTAGACACACAAAGCACGCACCGTTTCATTACACGCATATATATTATATATGGATGAACATCGAAACGCAATAGCGCTGGCTACCGGAAGCAGCCTATTTCCGGGTTCCGGTGCGCAGTGACTGCTGGGAAATATAGTTCTTGCACGCTACACCAACACGCTAAAAACATGTTTTAAAAAGCCAACGGAAGCAAAACTGAGTTCGGTTGTACTTTATTTAGACATTTTACAACTCACTCACGTCATCATCACCCACAAATGCCTCAAAGTCCTCATTTTCTGTGTCCGAATTAAACAATTGCCCAAACGAGTCTTCCAAAACGCCGGGTCCCCTCTCTTCGTTCTCAGAGTCACCGTCATTTCCATCAATCCATTCACAAATCGTAGCGTAAGAAGCCCGGCGCTGCCTGCCACTTATCGTGAAGCCAGGCATGGCATATATATATATTATTTATGGATGATTATCGATCCGTAATAGCGCTGTCTACGAAAGCAGCCACAGACGCTATTTCCGGTGCGCAGTGACTGCTGGGAAATATAGTTCTTGCACGCTACTCCCACACGCTAAAAACATGTTTTAAAAAGGCAACGGAAGCAAGATTGAGTTCGGTTGTACTTTATTTAGCCATTTTACAATGTACTCACGTCATCATCACCCACAAAACCATCAAAGTCCTCATTATCTGTGTCCGAATTGAACATTTGTCCATCAAAAACGCTGAGTTTAATACGTTCGTCCAGGCGGCCACAATTCATTCCCAAATGGTAGCTAGCTAGTAGCTAGCGTAACTATTCCAAGGCTGTCTTCCATGCTTTGCAGCTGTGTTGATGGCGATCGCCAGGCCACCATTCGTTCACAAATAGTAGCTAGCGTAACTAGTACAGTGGTACCTCGACATACGAGCGTAATCCGTTCCGAGACTGAGATCGTATGACGAGGTTCTCGTAACTCGAGCGGACGTTTCCCATTGAAATGAATGGAAAAAAATTTAATCCGTTCCAGCCCTCTGAAAAAACACCAAAAACAGGATATTGGATTGGAAAAATGTTTTATTTCTTCTAATTCCCCATCTATTAACAAAGTAACACATAACTAGTGGTTTAATAGAAATAAAGTGTTTAATCTAACTAAAATTGGGCAGATTTCGCAGAGGGGAGAGGGGCACAAAAGGGGCGGGGGGCTTCGTTTTTTTTTTCCACACAACGCACTCGTAAACAGAACAAACACTCCACCCTCACGTTCGCTATCGATGGGCTGTTTGCTGTCGTACTATTCCCTTCAAAATATTCTGAAAATGATGCACACAAATGTCCTCACAATCGGATAACGCACGACCACTTGCCAACGAGCAGCAGTCTTTTATCAGCGATCGCACCGCTGCTCATGGGAGCTTCGGGGGCGCTGGCTAGCGACTCCTTTTAGCTTGTAGCATCTGTGGTCGCATCCCCTCGAACGGCGCCTATGATAGAGTTGCTACCGGGGATGCTGTTGCGAGCCAGTGCCCCTGATGTTCTTATGAGCAGCCAACGAGCAGCAGTCTTTTATCAGGGATCGCCCCGCTGCTCATGGGAGCTTCGGGGGCGCTGGCTAGCGGCTCCTTTTAGCTTGTAGCATCTGTGTTCGCATCCCCTCGAACGGCGCCTATGATAGAGTTGCTACCGGGGATGCTGTTGCGAGCAAGTGCCCCTGATGTTCTTATGAGCAGCCAACGAGAAGTAATATAATACTCCTCGTATTAGATAAAAATAACAGCAAATGCAGCAGCTGAGCTTACCCACGTATTGATTGTGGGTAATGTTTTATTCTGAGTGCCATTGCCTGTCGGCGTTGTGTGCACGAGTATACTTCATTACCCAGAAAGCCCTCTTTTCCCCGCGCATGTGCGTTGTGTGTTTCCTGGTCTGAATAACTCATCCGGTGCTCGTAAATATTGTTATACACGAAAGATATGCAAAAAAAATGCCATGGCCACCTGGCTTGGTCGCATCACGAAATTTTGACCGCATCACGGGCGAATTATTCGATCGAAATTTCCCCCGTAAGACGAGCATTTTGTATGACGAGGTACCACTGTATTCCAAGGCTGTTTTCCATGCTTCGCAGCTGTGTTGATGGCGATCGCCAGGCCACAATTCGTTCACAAATAGTAGCTAGCTAGTGTTGATGCCGATCGGCAGGGCACAATCCATTGGGTGTATTGACAAAAAAAAACTACATATCCCAGCAGTCACTGCGCAGTACAGACGCTCCCCTACTTACGAACATTCAACTTACGAACAACGGTACATACGAACATGTCTGCAAATTGCGTTTAAGTCGAAAAATGTTCGTAAGTCCAATTTTGTATTTTTTTTCCGAGTAGTGCTTCTTTCCGCCGCTAATACCGACGCCTGGCGCTGTGAGGGCTCAGCTCACCCAGCATCTACCTTCTTCGTTGCAATGCGGAAGTGCGTGAACGTATCTCCAGTGGGCAAAGAACCTTTTTCATTTGTATCATTAAATATCTCATGCATCCATTATTGAATATGGTTGGTAAAAAGCGAAATGCTTCTATTGAGGGAGTTGCAAGGAAGAGGCAAGCCATTTCATTTGAAACGAGTGGCAATAATAACGAAGCTTGATGCGTGTGAGAGTGGTGATTGTTTCACGGGCATACAACTTCAATCGTTCGACCGTCAGTACCATTTATAAACAGAAAGATCGAGCAGCAGGACCCAAATATTGAACGTTGCACAAAGTTTGCAAATCAATTGAATGATGCCATACAGTGCTACCGCATCATTTATGATGAAAAAAAGAAGACAACTGTGCAATCGTCGTTAGATCGCTTCTTTCGGCCAGTTTCTAATACATAAATCTCTCTCTCTATACAGTACTGTACATATTCTCTCCATTTTATTAAATGTTTTTTTCAGTACAAACCAATGCATGTTACTTATACAAGCCTTAAACATACAAATGCACTTATATAAACCTTCAATATACTTATATAGGCCTTAAACATAAATTATAATACAAAATATAGCACTGAATCAACTTACAAACAAATTCAACTTATGAACAATCGCTCGGAACCTAACTCGTTCTTTATCTACAGGAAAATAGTAGAGTCGGGGGCTGCTTGCCATAGTTGTCCTATCGACGGATTTATTTTATTTTATCGTGATAACAATTTTAGTATTGGTCCATCTATAAAGCGCACTGGATTATAAGGCGCACTGTCTATTTTGGAGAAAATTTCAGACTTTTATGTGCGCCTAATAGTCATGAAAATACAGTACTTAAATGTCCTAATATGACCCCCCTAAAAATGTGGCCACACGGACTTTTTCTGCAAAAGTTGATGCCCTAGAAAACAAACAACTTCTGGTTCATGTTAAAGAAAAATAAGCAATAAAATGACTGTTTCACAATTAGAATCTTGTAATAGTATAATCTGGCGGCCCGGGGGATGAGTGGATAGAGCGTCGGCCTCACAGTGGGGGACCTGGGTTCAAATCCAGGTCGGTCCACCTGTGTGGACTTTGCATGTTCTCCCCAGGCCTGCGTGGGTTTCCTCCCACATTCCAAAGACATGCATGGTTAGCTGATTGGACATTCTAAATTGTCCCTAGGTATGGGTGTGAGTGTGCATGGTTGTGTGTTTCCTTGTGCCCTGCGATTGGCTGGCCACCAATTCTGAAGAATGCCTTTGCCAGGTTGATGGAGCACTTTGCCATAAAGCACAGGTCATTATAAAATGCCTTAGGGAACAAAACATTAAGATTTTGGGCCCTTGGCCAGGGAACTCTGCAGATCTTAATCCCATTGAGAATTTGTGGTCAATCCTCAAGAGGCGGGTGCACAATCACAAACCCACAAATTCTGACAAACTCCAAGCATTGATTAGGCAAGAATGGACAGCCAGCAGTCAGGATTTTGTTCAGAAGTCGATCGACAGCATGCCAGGAAGAACTGCAGAGGTCTTGAAATAGAAAGGTCACCACTGCAAATATTGACCTATTGCATATAATTCTCAATAAAAGCTTTTGATACTTGTGAAATGCTTCTAATTGAAACTCATACCATAGAAACATCTGGCAAACACCCTGAAGGTACAGACTTTCTCAAAATGTAATATTTGTGTCATTCTCAAAACTTTTGGCCTTGACTGTTGATAGGTTCACAAATAGGTATTCCCAAATTCACATTAAAACAGAAATGGACATCTGACTCATAACTGGTTTTCTTGCAAGAGAGAATCGATCCTCACGCGCCTTCGGACCAGATCATTCTAATGAATCGAATCCTCTCCTGCCCATTTATTACATAAGGTTTAACAACAAGCATCATCCATTCAAAACAATTGAAGGTCTGTCGGATCTTCAGAAATCAAAACAATTGCAAGTCCTTCGGAGGGCAAGCAGTATCACCACCTGGTGCGAAGTCGAAGTCAAAACAATTGAGAGTCCTCCCGGATCCGTGTGAGAGGTCAAGGTTTCAAAACAATTGAGAGTCCTCGGAGCCAGCTGCAGAGGGGAGTGACCTTCGAGTTGTTTCGGTTACTTAGGACCGAGCATTACTCTTGCAAGAGATGTATTAAAAAGGACCTTTCTAAATAAAGCAAAGCGTTCTTCATTGCCAGCAAATTTATAATAGTACCAATAATAACCCTAACAACTGTAGACCAGACATAACCGCAATAATTGAAAAACCGCGAAGTAGGATCAACCCTATTACTACCATACTACATGTTATTGTGCCTATACAGAAATACAATTACACAAGTATTGTGGAATATTGTGGCGCCCGTTAGTCTCGATCACATCCTATGTTTATATGAGCAGGGGTCGGGCTGACCTACCAAGAAAGATATGGGACGATGTGTTTTGACCAAAATTATGATGAAAAAGAGCAGATGTCCTTCATGTTTTCACTTTACTGTACTCATCTTATAAAAGATGCCAAACTTTGCAATAAATCGTGTCTTTCCTCCTGTCTGGAACCAGAGCGTTTCGTACATTTTGTTCAAACTCCAATAATTGGCGTCACAGAACCGGGAGCCAAAGGGAGAGGCGTTGAATGGTGGGTGACTGCTCCGCGCTTACTGTATTGCAAATCTACGGCTGTAAAATGGTAAGATTTCTTACCATTTGATTGGCCATACGGTATATGTGCGTGTGGCTGTCGTCAATACTGTAGTTCTAATTATAATAAATTTAATGGTAAATTCCCAGGCCAAAAGGACCTGTTTTGAAAAGGATAGGGGGCAAGACCTCGCTGGCACGGAGACCAAAGAGGGTCTCCATGTGTTTTATTAAAAAAAAGACTACAGTCCAGCTGTTAGTCAGCTGATTGGAGTCTCGTTGGAAGAAAGGAAAACAGTTCTGAAAAGAGGGCAGCTGGTCCGCAGCCGTCACCCTGAGTTGCTCGGTACTCGGACGTTTGGTCGGCGGACGTTTGGTCACCCGGACGTTTGGTCGCCCGGACGTTTGGTTGCCCGGATGTTTGGTCGCCCGGACGTTTGGTCGCCCGGACGTTTGGTCGCCCGGATGTTTGGTCGCCGGACGTTTGACAACATGACAGTGTTAACTGTTGAAACTAGCTCTCAAAATTATATTCATGAGAGAGAGTTTAATATCTAAATATCTACTGTTGAAACCAGCTCTCAAAATTATATTCACCCGGGAGACCATACGTCCGGCGACCAAACGTCCGGCGACCAAATGTCCGGGCGACCAAACGTCTGGGCGACCAAACGTCCGGCGACCAAACGTCCGGTCACGGAGTTGCTTGTATCATGGGAAATCTCGTGTGCTTTTGATCCGGAATCTAATGTAAAAGTGGTAAATGGTTAGATGAAGCCATCGACTGTAATTTAATTGTAACGTCTGTTTCTTTAAAGTACTCTACCCACAGTGAAAATACTTCCTCTCCGCTCTATTTAAAATAAAAAATGGTTATTGGGAGGTTGGGAGTTTTAGTCTCTTTCGTCAGTACTAAGATCACGTTCTTCATTTTTATTGCTGTCATTGTTTTGGAGGAAATTAAACTTCGCTTCTCTGCGCAGTCCAGCCATCAATTACCCGTCCAGGGAGCTATTTTTGGATAAGAGGAACGATGTAAGCCCGCTCCCCGGACTTAAATGGAAATTGAACTTTCACGTTGCTCCTCTGCGGCGTTCAGCCGTCTTAGAGCCAAAGGGCTCTATTTTTGGACCAGTGCAGTGGCACCTGCCGTAACGTCGGGCAGAGCTTGCACTTTGAAACAATTCTGGGAAATTGCACGTTGCTCCTCCGCGGCGTTCAGCCATCTTAGCTGCCCATAGGGCTCTATTTTCGGACAAGGGGGATAGCGTCCGCCGTAACGTCGCATGGGGCTTGCATTTCTGATAAAAATCCACCCACCCATGGGTTTACCAGTTGCTTTAATCGGAGATCCTTAAAGTTCCTCCATGTAGTCTGTGGATTGGGAAAGTATTGATCGCAACAAAAAACCCTAAAACAATTCCACACCCTAAAGTGGTCTGTTCACCTCTGTACAAACACAAACAAATTCATGGCATATTCTCCAGCACCCTTGCGATCCTCATGAGCATAAGCATTACCAATGATGACTTGAATGTTTGTAAGCATGACTTGTTTTGTCCTCAACAGTGATTCTGGAACATTTCTTGGACTAGGAACAGTAGAGGGATCAGTTTCTATCTACATTGCTTTCTCCCTTCAGGTAGTATTTCTGAGAGAACTTACCGTATTTACTCGCATATAAGCCGCTTTTGTCGGACAAAAAATGATGACTGAATCGAGGGTACGGCTTATATGCGCATGAAAACACGGCATGCACGAAACTGCGAGTTGACGGCGCCATGGCACGATGATGTCACGACAAAATGGCGCTGTGACGTCATG
The DNA here is from genome assembly GCF_051989625.1 of Stigmatopora argus. Classification (NCBI taxonomy): domain Eukaryota; kingdom Metazoa; phylum Chordata; class Actinopteri; order Syngnathiformes; family Syngnathidae; genus Stigmatopora; species Stigmatopora argus. Next base: position 3,057,965 of record NC_135390.1, on the reverse strand, counting down.
ACGCAATGGCACCGTGACGTCATGGCGCAAGCGACCGCGCCCGAAACAGTCATTTATTTCAAAATAGAGAATAGATCAACATAAAACGCTAAACTAAATTTATTTGGATGTCTATGAATGAAATTCAAGAAAAAACACGTATCTTGCATAAAACGTGAAAAAACTCACGTTCCTGTCACTGCGCGCTCAGGGCACAGCCATCTTACCTAGGTCCCGGGGCAGCTATCTTACCTAGGGCGCTGTACTTCCTATTAAAACCATGAATATGGAGGTGAAAATTAGGAATAGGAGGGCGGCTTATACGCAAGGAATTGTAAAATTCAAAAATTTCAAGGCAATTTTAAGGGTGCGGCTTTTGCGGGCGGCTTATACGCGAGTAAATATGACAAATGAACAGACTGTCATCCACTCTCAATAAACTCCTCCCTCTCTGTCTGTGCATATGTGTTTTTAGAGATTGTATTACGTAAAGGAGTCCCATGCCATTGTTGTGACTGACCTCGCCTTCCTTCCTTACACATTCAAAGGCCAAAATATCAACGGAAACAATGAAACGGCCTTGATTAGTGTAGCAGTAGACAGTCGCTGTCAGCTACATGCTGTTCACAACCGAAGTAAGTCCTGCACAATTGTTAGCTCCCATGTCAGTATATCTACTGCATGGGTGGGTGTCCAAACGGGTCCTCAAAGGGCCATAGTGGGTGCAGGTTTTCATTTCAATCCATGAAGGGGATACATTTTCACCAATCTGGTGTCTTAAAAATATGATCAGTTAATTGCAGTCACTTGTTTCTTGTTTGAGCAGAAAGCTAATTGCTTAAGCTGTCTGTACTGGAACAGCTCGAACAAAAACTTGCATCTGCTGCGGCCCTTCGTGGAATAGTTTGGACACCCCTGCTCAATTTTACAGACAGGTTCTCTTACATTAAGTTATACGGGTCTTGTTGTCTTCAGGAACTTTTCCCCTCTGGATGGTGCTGTTTTTTTGTGGGCTCGTTGTGGTTGGAATCGTGCTGCTCCTCCAGTATCTCTTCCCAGGCATTTTATGAGTTTCTCCATCCTCATAGAGCTTGAATACAGTAATCAAGACTTCTGTCCATCCAACACATCCAAATCGACTTGTGCTGCACAATTGAGTGTAAATCTCCTTCTCAGGGTTGTACTTCTCAGACATTTTATAACACAACACAATTGATATGTTCATTGTTTTGATTTATATAATTAATCTCATTGTGGAAATCCTGTTGAAGGTGACATTGAATCTTGAATGTTTAAAGAATGGGAACATCTAAATGAGATCAATGTAACTATTTAAAGACTACATTTATGTACAGGTTTATAAGTAATCATAAAATAGGAAAAGAAAGGTGTAAAATGTATTGTATAGTATCAACATTACATATCTAGTATGTAAAAACAACCGAAAATGAATTCTTATTTACTCAAAAACTGCCATTTCTATTCTAAACTCTAGTGGGCAGCATAAACCAAGGCAGATTACAGCCCTCTTGTCAAGAGCTGGTTGCCATTAAAGCAGTGGTTCTTAACCTTGTTGGAGCTGCCAAACCCCACCAGTTTCATATGCGCATTCACCGAACCCTACTTTAGTGTAAAATAAAATCTGATTTTTTTTTCTTCCAAATTTAAGCTATATAAATTCCTCGTAGAACTGATTGGCCAAGCAATCATGATCATCTGCAGCCAGTGATGGTCAAGCGGGACATGTTATCGACATGATGAGTCAATGTGTTTTGACCTCCGCAGCAGAGGCTCCACCGTACCCCGGGTTCGATCGAACCCAGGTTAAGAACCACTGCATTAAAGTATATTTGGATGCGTTGATTTTAATATTGCTGAAATCTGGGGAAAGAAATGTTTTACTCACTGTGGCAGTAGTGTTGCAGTGTTGATCCTTTCTAAACATTTGCTCCGTCATCAGTCAAACACAATTTGATATTTTAAAACAAATTTAAAATGTCTGGTGTTGCTAGAAGTCTGAAGATTGCTGCCCTGCGCAGATGTAAAAATGTGCATAGAATTTTAAATAATGGCAAATTAAACTTATTTGATGCAGAGAGATTCCAGTTATTGGGGACATTTCTATGTTTGATTGAATGACATCTACATCAGACCCAGACGCTTGATAGTGTTGATGCTAATGTTTGAAGCATTTGAGCCATAATACAAGTCTTGAGAAGACATCATGTTTCTGGGTGTTTCTCAGTCTGAAGCACAACGGTACAGTCTTTAATCCATCTAAAATGATCAATACACATTATTCTTTGTCTGCCTATTTCGCGTTGTACCTTTTAAACTTCAAATTTACATCTTTAGTATAATAGTGCATATAAAACGGTGGGTGAAATCAACACCACAATTAATTGATATTTAAAAAAATGTATAAAGTAACAAATGCCAACTTAGTTCCATTCTAGTTAGGATGTCACTGCTGATCAGGGAGCAGAGTTGAGGAGTTGCAGCAGATATGAGGTGGCATCGTGGCGAGAAAGACAGGATTCAATCTTATTAACCAGCATAAAATAACATGCAGCGCTCTCTTGCTTCTGCTTGAAGTTTACAAAACTATCCTTTGTAAAATACTCACTAGCTGCAGACGACTTCCGTACCCCTTTGTTATCAGAACAGTTGGAATGCCCTGTTAGTGGACTGCATCATTGCCAAATGTTTAGAAAGGGTTAAATAAAAACCTTTTACAATACAGTGTATTTTCACAGACATTTTTAAGACATTGCTCTTCAGGCCGTTGTCCCCTTCTTCAATGCTACCACGATCAGCCCTGTCCCCAAGAAATCATCACTCTCCTGCCTCAATGTCTAACACCTAGTTGCACTAATCCCATTCTCATGAAGTGCTTTGAATGGTTAGTCATGAAACACCAAGTATTTCCTACCACCCTTCCTCAACCCTCTCCAGTTTGCATATCGGTCCAACCATTCGAATGATGAGGCCATCTCCACTGCCCTCCACACTGCCCTTAAACATCCGGGCACATAGGACTCTTAGGCTAGAATACTTTTTCGACTTGAGTTCACTATTCAACAAAGTCAGCCCCCAACAGTTAATCTCAAAACAGGACCTAATGGGCTCATCAGCCATCTAGGTGCCTTTTGTCATGTTGTTCATATCATCTTAATGGGTTTGAGAGAAATGAAATTCCAATGTTTTGGGTATCAGGTACGTACTGCAGGATTGACATAGTTGAATTTGACTTGACTTTGATGTTGAGGTGATTACTCACGGGAGACCAAAATTTTTAAATTTAGCTCAAAGCCACATTGAGATTCAGTCTGGTTCATCCTTGGAAGTAATTTCCAGATTTTTGAAGGTGCCACGTTGATGTTCATGTTCACGTTGATTATATTGATGTATGAAAAAGCTCTGTGTCTCATAGACAAGTGTTTTGGTCTGAAATCTGTGAGTCAACCCAAGATCCAAAGTTAAAGATTTAGTCACGACGTAAACTAAGATGGTAAGAAACTGTCTTTATCCACAGGTAAACAAGTCATGCACCAACAAGGACATAATAAAGAATGGCTAATAAGCCATTATTGCTGAAGAAACAAAAAACAGATTAAAGTTTAGTATAAGATACCAAGGCAAAAATTGCAACTTTTTGAGACTTGTCCTGTAGTCTGATGAAACTAAATTGAAGCAGTTTGGACATAATTACATTTGGAGAAAAAAAGGGGAAAACTTGTAGACCTCGAACACCACACAGACTTTGAAGCATGGAGTTATTTTGCCGTAGCAGGTGCTGGAAATCTTCATGAAATACTATATATCATCATGAAGAAAAACCATGACACAATATTAAGGCAACATCTTAAGATATCAACCAGGAATCTAAAACTCGGGTGCAAATGAGTCTTACAAACAAACCTTAAGCACTCCGTTGTCCTCAACTTTTGAAGTATCTCGGCAATGTCTTGGAGTGGACAGCACAGCTCTTTTTCTGAATCCTATCACAAATTTGTGGGCAGATCTTCTGTGGACAGGACAATCGTCGAGCTGATTACACACTACCAGGAAGAATGGGCCAGAAATCCAGCAGAGCACTGCCTAAAGCTTGTGGAAGGTTACCCAAAATATTTGACCCAAGGCATTCAGTTTAAAGGGAATGCTTACAAACCTTAACTGTTGTGTTTTGTGACCAGTGTTAGTGTCACCTTACAGTACCTGTTACTTTTGATGTAATCTTAATGTTCTAATAAGTCATGAAAATATATATTTTTCATTTAGGTTTCATTTTTTTTAAATGGACAATCTGGTATGCTGTACGAGTCTTTAACAAGGGAGCAGCTCGGAGGTTGTCGAAAAGCACCCCCCCAAAAGATGGTAATCCTATTGCCGCATAAATTTGGGCACCCTTATAGTATATCTTTAGCACTAGTTATTGGAACACAATTTGTTTTGACCTAAATTTGTCTTGACCTACATACACATGTGAAGCCAATCATGAGAAAGGGCATTTAAGGTGGCCAATTAGAAGTTGTTCTCCTCTTTGCATCTTCTCTGAAGTGTGGCAACATGGGAGCCTCAAAACAATTGTCAGATGACCTGAAAACAAAGATTGTTCAACATCATGGTTTAGAAGGATACAAAAAGCTAGCTCAGATTTCGCCCAGTCAGTTTCCACTGTGACAAACACTGAGAAAATAGAAGACCACATGCAGAAATACATCAAATAAGCCCATAAGAAAAACTAAAGATGACTGACGGAAAAGGTGAAGTTGCTCCATATGCTGAAGGCGGGCAATAAGTATGCCCATGTAGCACGGCATTACGGCATAAATGAATACACCGTGCGTTACATAAAAAGTGAACATTTGGAAAACGGACACCAAGTGAGTACAACCGGGCCAGGGGGGTGATTTTCCCAGGAAAAGACAGTGATGAATGTCAATGGCGTCCGGCAAACTTTGCCTGAAAATGGGGTAAAATCCACTTCCTAGCAGCATTTAGTGATTAAATACAAACACTGGAGCTTTTCAGATATCAGAACTTGGCCCACAATTGAAATATTATTTAGGAATATAGCCATATTTTACTCACCAAAAATCATTTTTAACTGTACACAATATCCATCCTCCTTTCTTCCTTCTTTTATATCACCATCGAAGTTAATGCTGAAAGTCGAGCCTGTCCTGTCGTATTTCTGGCATAGTCCGTCTTGAAAATGGCTTTAAATCAACACAACAATATATTTGCTTGTGCAGCCCGCTCCAAATACAGTTTGATAGCTCTGGCTAATGACTAGCCTCATAGTTGGTGAAAGCGATGACGTATCCCTCCGCCTGCAACAAGGCAATGATGTATCCCTACACCCGCGACAATACATTGTGGTGTTGCCAACTCAAAATCTGATTGGTTAAAGCAACAGTCTTATCGACGCTTGTTTAAAGCGGCAGAGCCCGCAGAACTGATTGTGAAGGCTTTGAGGCAGATTTCTGACCCTGGCAACAAATAATGGCTGAAATGTGATTGGTTAAATGCTTCAATATGAAAACACACATCTGGAAGCAGTGCAACCAGGGGGAAAGGAAGCTAACAGACATTTTTGAATTATTTGATAAGTATTTATGGACAAAATATAATATATGATTCAGATATTTTTTAGGCCAGCAGAGGCCTTGAAGGCCCTGACGGCCCACCACTGTGTTCTTATGAGCAGCCTCTCGCATCCGCTGTCTGCTCGTATATCAAAATTTGTCTCGTATCACAAGATAAATATTTGCTCAAAATTTTACTTGTATCTCAAATTGCTCGTATGACGGGGCACTTGTATGTCGAGGTACCACTGTAATGTGTTTGGTCATGTTACGGTTAGTTGGGGTTTTGATTAGTTTGTTTGCTTTTCGCCTATTGTGTTCCTCCCTCATGGTTTCCCCTTCCCTCGTGTGATCAGGTGTGTGTACTTTGTAATCAACCCTTGTCTGTCTATTTAAATCCTGTGTGTGTTACGTCAGGGTGCCCCGGTGGTGCGAGTGGTTAGTGCGTTGGCCTCACAGCTCTGGGGTCCTAGGTTCAAATCCAGGTCATGTCCATCTGTGTGGAGTTTGCATGTTCTGCGTGGGTTTTCTCCGGGTACTCCGGTTCCCTCCCACATTCCAAAAACATGCATGGTAGGCTGATTGGACACTCTAAATTGCCCCTAGGTATGGGTGTGAGAGTGCATGGTTGTCCGTCTCCTTGTGCCCTGCGATTGGCTGGCCACCGATTCAGGGTGTCCCCCGCCTCTGGCCCGGAGACAGCTGGGATTGGCTCCAGGACCCCCCACGACCCTAATGAGGATAAAGTGGTTCAGAAAATGAGATGAGGTGTGTTAAGTCTTTGTGGGATCGTCTGCTTTATTGCTTCATGACAAATTGCCCTGCCATGTACCATGTTCCCCGTTTCCCCATGTCTTGTGTCAGGTTTCTTTTTGTGATTTGATTGCTAAGTCCTTGTTATTTTCTGAGGATCCCTGCCTTAAATATGAAAGTTTTGTTATTGTCGTCCACGCACTCGTCGATTGGCTGCTTCGCTGCATTTGGGTCCAACTACTTTCCACGACCGATCTAATCGTACCAGGTTACGAGAGACCATGATCTTAATAGAAAAAAGTGGGTTCATATTAAACTTTCTTCACCAACTTATACCAGTTTCTTTTTATTTAAATTGCATTCCGTTTCAATCTAATGTCAATTCATTTTCCGTACCGCTTACACAAGGCTGGTGGGTGGCAATAGAGTCTATCCCAGGCAACTACTCAATCTAGTAATGATTATAGTTGAAATTGTGAAATTTGCCTTTCTCTTGTTTAAACAGTTGGGGCAACCTCTAAGTTGGTTTTAGTTTCATGAGAATCAGCACCTCCAAATCTGAGACCATGGTCCTTAGTCGGAAAAAGGTGGTATGCCCTGTCAGGGATCAGGTCTTCCCCCAGGTGGATGAGTTTAAGTACCTTGGGTGTTGTTCACGAGTGAGGGAAGAACGGAGTGGGCGATCAACAGGTGGATCGGTACGGCATCTGCAGTGATGCGGACTCTGCACTGGTCCGTCGTGGTGAAGAAGGAGCTGAGCCAAAAGGCGAGGCTCTATTTACCGGTCGATCTACGTTCCCACCCTCATCTATGGTCACGAACTGTGGGTTGTGACCGAAAGCACGAGGTCCCGGATACAAGTGGCTGAAATGAGTTTCCTCTGCAGGATAGCTGGACTCTCCCTTGGAGATAAGGTGAGAAGTTCGGTCATCTGGGAGGGGCTCGGAGTAAAGCCGCTGCTCCTCCGGATCGAGAGGAGACAGATGAATTGGCTCGGGCATCTGATCAGGATGCCCCCTGGACGCCTCCCTCGGTAGGTGTTTTGGGCATGTCCGAGCGAGAGGAGGCCACAGGGCTGACCTTGGACGCGCTGGGGACACTATGTCTCCCGGCTAGCCCGGGAACGCCTTGGGGTTCTCCCGGAAGAGCTGGATGAAGTGGCTGGGGAGAGGGAAGTCTGGGCTTCCCTACTGAAGCTGCTGCCCCCGTGACCCGACTTCTAATATAGTGGAAGATGAGATATACGGTGTTGTCTCCATTTTGTCTGATGTTAACGGACAAACACACTAAAGCACACAAACACTCAGAAATAGTAATATGTTTATATATATACTGTATTTATTCGAGTATAACGTGCAAAAATTTGTACCAAAAAACTGAAGCAAAGTTCGGGTGCGGTGTTATACATGAGGTCTTCACTTTTATGACCATCAGCATTCTTTATTTACAAGAGAAAAGACCATCTCTGATAATCTGACTATCGTTTATGAATTATTTTCCAACAGGCAAAAGTGGGTGTCAATTTGAATATTAGTAGGTGGGTTTCAGTTTAAAAGGAAATTCCATATAAGCATTTTTCTATGACTAGATAGTCTGCTAATTAACTTGATTTAGCACTTAGGCCTGGCAGGATCTTTCAGGCTAGAACGGAAATAAATCTTACCTTGCTTGACAGCCAGGGCTTAACAGGGAAGGAATTATGGGTTTCAAGACAAGTGTGGAATGTGTAGCACATACAAGACTTGAGTGCTAATACAAACAGAATACATGATTAGTTTGAGTAATATCAAAAGAGTTATAGGCTGGTGAGGATATAATTTGAATAATAACAGGACTCATTTCATCAATTGACGAGGACAACTAGAACAGCAGCATCAAAGAGTATTGGCAGAAATACAATATTGCCACATACATGATAAACATCCAGAATGCAATTTAAGGACATGAAGGAAACAACCATCATTTTGAGCTTGAAAATTTTGCGGCCCAAAAACATCAACTAGGACTCTAAGGGATTTACCCCTTAGGAGATTCTTCACTCAGTTGTAGATAAGGCAGCGAAGCTGGCTCGGTTGGTAGCCACTGAAGGATTCTTGGACATGACAGCAGTGGTCGTCAACACATTGCTCAAGAGACACCCTAACACCCCTAAATGATGAGAACCTAATCAAAACCTTAACCTGTTTTAAAAATATATATATTTCAAGCGGAGAGTAACTATTTTCAGTGTGTGATATTATATATTAATACAATCCAGTCTTTTGATATGCTTATTGCTGTGATATTTAATAAATACACATCTTAATAATTGTACTAGTCTACATGTAGTATTTCTGTATGGATGCGAAAACATGTAATATGGTAGTAATAATAGGGGAGATCCTACTTTGCGTTTTTTCGATTATCGGTGCCATGTCTGGTCTACTTTATTCGTGATATACGAGGAATTACCGTCTTGTGAAATGATTCGTTCTATTAAAGTTTATGCGTACAAGATTTAAGACGCACAGAGAGAGAGAGGCTTGATCATATCAAATGGTTGCATCTGGCAATATTATTACCATAACGGCCATGATAAACACTTCCTATCAATGGCATTGGCAACTGTGAACAACTCTAGTTGTTCCTACCAAGGACATTGGACAACCTAACTAACTTCAGTCTTGCGTCATACGGTTCGAGTGGTCATCGCTGTACACTATTTAAATCTTGTCACAAGCGAGGTTCGGGAATCCTTAATAAATCTGCTGAAGTGCCAGACTGCTCTGTTGTCTTTCTTCACCACTATGTTCCAACACCCTCCTGGGCTCCCATTGGCTATAAGGAAGCTGCGTTTCCATGTTGCCACCAATAATTTACAACCCCCAGTTGCCAATTCTACATTATTTTTCCGGTGCTTAGGCGTTTAATGTTATTATGAGTGTTATTGTATAATAATTTGTAAAAGGTGGAAAAGATAGCTGGCCACGAGTTGCAACGCAGCACCGCTTGGAAGCCCGGCAGGGCAGAAGTGCTTAGAATTTCTAGTGTTACTTTGGAGTTAGAGTGAGGTGTGCATAAAATGTGGTGGAAAAGGCTTTGTACTGAATTGAATTTCAATTGCAGGTAAAGAATGAAATTGACAGAAAAACAATGATAGATTTTCTTGACATTTTGTATACTATAAAAATTTAATAAAATACTTTTTCATATCTCAGTATCAAAATTGCAGCATTTCAGCCTAAGTATAGCCTGGCAGTTGTTGCCTAGTTCTTATAACACACCAAATAAGTAAAAAGTGCAACAATACCATGGAAGGAAAAGGCAAACTTTCAGCTTGATTGTGTCTTCTATCTATCTCTAAAACACAAAAGGAAATTCACAAGTGCAAAATGTAAACACATTTTGAACACGTGTTGGTAATATTTTGGTACATAAATGAATCTTGTATATCATTGCTACAGGTGCCTGACATGTAAGCTATGTTTCGATAGCAAGTCGAACATGCAAACAATGTCAAAAATATGCTCGGCAACATCCTCCATGTTCTGGATCGTTGGCTTACTTGCTAGGCGAGTGGTCGTGTTGTTTTAAAAAAGAAAACAAAGCCTCGGATAACAGATTCTGAGCATGCTATTGAAACGGTTGTGTCTCTGGCCTTTGCGAATGAATATCGAATCGTTTTTTGTTTTTGTTTAGTTTTTTCTATGAATGAAATTTCTTTCGTAAGTCACTTAAACTGTTAACATTTACACATTAACAATACAATGTTATGTCTAGGTCATTCTACATTTAACACATCTTTAGAATATCTGTTAACTATCTCAAAAATTCTGAAAGACGTCTAAACATTCACAGAGTTCACTCAAGGCATGAACAATTTTTAAAAACACTATAGCTCCAGAAAGAAGTATACCAATAACTTTGATTACAGCAAAAACACATTTCTTACCTTTTTTCATAATTTTTTTAGCAGCTCTTAAATGAACACTTTTAGTCTGAATCTGAATAAACTTTAACAGCACCTTATGAAACTGTTTGTCCTCTGTCGTTGATTCTGTAATGCACTGATAAAGTGAATCGTCACCACTTCTTGGCGCTTTCAGGTCCATACACACTAAATCATCTACAGTTTTTGACTCTAGAAGGCCTTTATTAACATGATGCCTCTCAGTGTGTCTGTCCAGAAAACTCTCATCCCTAACCTCCCGTTTTTCTGTGGCTAGAAGGCGTCCAGTAACACAATCATGCTCAGATTTCTTCTGAAGAGTCCTCTCATCACTAACCTCCCGGCTTTCTGTGGCTAGAAGGCGTCCATTAACACAATCCTGCTCAGGTTTTTTCTGAAGAGTCCTCTCATTAACATAATCTCCTGTTTCTCTCTTGAGGGAGTCCCTACGAACAGCATTCTCCTCAGGCGTCGGCTCTAAGATCACCGCATCAATAGGATCCACATCAGTTTTTGTTACTTGAAGGCTTACTTCAAGAGTTTCCCCAAATGATTTCTCTAAAATGCCCTCATCAATGGAAAACTCCTCAGTTTCTGTTTTTAGATGTCCCTCTTTGAATGGATCACTCCAAATTCTTGGCTCTACAGGACCCACATCAGCAGAATCCTCTTCCTCTTCAGTTTTTGTTTTAAGAAGGCCCTGATCAAAAGATTCTCCCTCAGTTCTCAGCTCTTTAAGTACAGTATCAACAGAATCTACCTCAGGTTCTGTCTCTTGACAGCTATGAACAGTAGGATAATCCTTAGTTCTAGGCTCTCGAATGACCGTATCTTCCTTGAATTCAGTCTCAAGAAGGCCGTCAACAACAGGATGCTTAATTCTTGGCTCTTTGATCAAATAGTTGACAGGATCCTCTGCTTTCTCTCCACAAATTGCAGCATTTTTTTTTCTCTTGATTTTTTGCTCGAACTGGCCTTCAAGATCAAAATTAGTTTGCTTTAACCTGATCATGAGATGCTTCAATTCTGTGATCTCCAGTTGATACTGCTCTAATTTGTCTTCTAAGTAGTGTTGATATTGTTCCTCATCAACGGGGAAATTATCATTTAGGATTGCTTTTTTCAGATTGGCAAAATGTTCCTCTCGAAGAGAAGCATATTCTTCTAGCACCTCTCTAACAATTTTGTTTTGTTCGTGAAGCCTGTGTAGTTTATATCTGAGTCTTTCATTGTCTGACCATGTTTTCTCCATGGAAAATCCACCACCTTGCAACCAACATTTTGGATTATGTTGTCCATGTAATGCAGAGTCCTTTGAAAGATCATTTTCTTCAAATCTTTTTTTGACAAAATTGTCTTTATGGATTTCTCTTTTTTCAAAATTATTTGTATTGTTTTCATTATTTTCCACTGGTGTTCTCACTTTTGTCCCAGTGAATACACAATGATATTCACTGCTCTTAGTTTCTTGTTCTTCACTGTCCGTCTGAATTTTCAAATTCAGACAAAAATTCTGTCGCAAGTCTTCACAAGTAAGTTCATTGGGTTCATTTTCCGTGTCCTTGCATAGTTGATTAAATATTATTTCTGGTCTTAAGTCTTTGTTCTCGGCTTTTAACTTTGCCAAAAACATTCCTGTATCAGAAGTCTCTCCTTGTACTTTTTTCAAAAGAGATAAATCTCCATAAGTAGTTTGTGTCACTGTAATATTGGGTGTGTTAATCTCATCAGTGATTCCTGGTTGATCAGCTACTTCCCACTCTTGCACTGTTAATGTGTGGTCTTTAACACAGAAGCACAACTGAACATCATTTTTGTTTTTAGAAGTTGGTTGTGCAATATTGTGACATTGTTGAATTAAAACAGAATTCTCTTTGTCAAGCTCTTTTCTTATATTAACATCCTCCATTAAGAATTTATTTTCTTCCAGGTCATGAAGCTGGTTGCACAACCTTTCATTCTCAGCCCACCCCTCTTCTTCATCATCCATTTCCCTTGTTATTTCATTTTCATCTTTCCATTCAGACTTTTTGGGGGCTGCCGTCCTTTTACAATACATCTCTCCTTGATTTTTGTCCATCCGCGATTCATCTCCTGGATTTTTGTCCATTGAAGATTCAAATTGTGACAAATCAGCCAGCCAAGTTCCTCTTCTCTTCTTTGGGGTAATGCCATTTTCAGTATCGTTTTTTTGTGCTTCATTTTGTTTATATGTCCTCACACCTAAAGTTTCAACATCAGCCAGCACATCTGGGAATGTATTTTTATCATCAAGAGGGCACTGACGTCCTAGAAATTTAACTTGTGTCCTCAACTCTTCCTCCTTTATTTCCATTTTCTCACACCTGCATGTAAGCAACGCCACTTCATCTCTCAGGGACTTAATCTTATAAATGAGGTTGTTTTCAGTTCCTTCACGAACTTTAACACATGCCTTTAAGCCTTCATTCTCTGTTTCCATCCTTAAACTCGGCGGTTCAAACAAGACAGTGCTAAGATTAAAGAGTGGAGTTTTCTCAATTGCGGTGTCTTGTTGATTATCTTTGATTTGTACAGTAAAGTCTTTATCCTCAGTGTTTAGGTCTAGTAGACCAGGGTCAATAGGTTCCTCAAAGTGTGGCTTTTTCATGAGACATTCATTACATTTTTTGGTAACAAACAACTCCTCCATCTGCTCCAGCTGGCTTTGAAGATCACGTATTTTTAGTCTCAAACTGCTATTAAGAGTATTCAGCTCCTCTGTGCCTTCTCGCTGGTAATCTATCTCCCTTTTTTGCTTTTCTATCATCTCATTTTTACTGTAGAGGAGAAAATGTACTTGCTCACTAAAGCGTTCACGAGCTTTCAAAGATGTCTTTAAGCGAACGATTTTTTGGCACTGTTGATTTTGAACTGATTTGTTGTTTTCCAGTTCATCTCTGATCATCTCATTCTGATTTTTTAAAAATGTATTATTTTCCTCAATGTCATGCAATTTGTTAGTCATATTTTTATTCTCTAAAAATGCATTCTTCGTGACATTTTCATCAGTCCGCCTTATTAAGTCATCTCGATCTTGAAGCATAGACCTAACCGTCTGCAACTCCGCTCTTAGACGATGAATCTCCATTTGGTTCTTGTCACTCTGAGTTTCAATTTGACACAAATCAGAAATCAAATATTCTGTACTTTCATTTATAATGATGACATTTTTTTTCAAAACTTTGGCTACTGCACAAAGGTTTTCATTTTGTTTACTAATCCTCACACTCTGATTTTGAATGCCCGCCAGAGCTTGAAGAAGAAATTCGTTATCCTTCGAAGGATTTTCTTCATTTTCTTGAAGAAACTTGAGTTGCACCATCAGCGGACCGTTCTCTGTATCGAGCTTCAATTTCTGACATTCCTGCCAGATGACATTGAGGAATCTATTTTGCTCTTCTAGAACATTCTTTATTTCTTCAAGAATTTGAAGTTGTGCCCTCAAATCATCTTTCTCCTTCTCCATCTTCATACCATGTAATTCAAGATATGGTAACTCTTTGTTCAGATAACTGTTCTTACCCAAAGTATCGCCTTGCCATTTAACTTGTTTGCCAGCAGCTGTGTCCATTTTGGATCAGCACAGATGGGCTTGCTTGAAATCCAAGATCTGTCTCTGTTTTGGTTCAGTCTGGATGAGGCTTCTAAATCCAAGATTTGTCTCCATTTTGATTCAGTCTCGTTCACCCTATTTAATCCAAGAACTCTCATTTGCGCATTTGATTGTTCCATCACTTTTGCACATCTTTAAAATGTCTTGACATACAAAATGCACATCAATCTGAACAATTGTGTAGCATTTTAAATACTGATTGATCGGGAATGTCACAAGGGATAGTTAAAAGGTGGCATATTTTCTCCTTATGACACCATCAGAGAGAAATGCGACTTTGGTGCATGGTGTCATCAAACGGAAATATTATGCTTATTGACAGTTCATCTAGGTGCACAACATGAAACCCACTCCTCATCAACCAGTACAAAGTTAATGTGTTCAATACATGATTAACACCACAATTAGGTGCATCAAGGCAGACTAAAATTATGAAGTAGCCACTTGGACAAAAAATTGAGACTCATCTTTGAACACTAAAATTTCCCCTAGGTATGAGTGTGAGCATAAATGATTGTCTGTCTCCTTGTGCCCTGTGATTGAGGATGTCCTGTGCCTGGTGGCATTAGTTAGGTGGGAATGAATGAACTTTAACCCACCTTTGACATAATTTGGGCACAACCCTTGGACTAGCTAATAAATACAGTGATAATGGTAAGACATGGCATTATCAGAGAAGCTTAATATTTCACATACAAGGTATATGAGATGCTAAAAAAACCTCACTTAAAAAAAATCAATAAAAGAAAAAGTGTTTCAATGCACAAATATAGCTGTGTCTCAAAATACTGCATTTGAGTGCCATTTTTCTTTAATAGAAAATGTAAGCTTTGATATTTTTTTTTGTTTGAAGGAACTTAGAAAAGTATTGCTTTGTATCTGGACCATATTTGAGGTAAGGACATTTTTTTGCTTTAGAATTCAATCAAATAAAGAATTTGCTTTAATAAAAAAATATAGCTTCTCAATAAATAAATAAATAAAATCAACAAAAAACTAAAAACAACGTAACACAAACCCACAAGACACTCGGTTTGAAAAACACGGTAAGATTTTTATTTTATTTTAGCAAAAAAGAATATGAAATGTTGATTTAGCTTCTCAGGGTCTTTTACTGAGTTATGCCTCGGTGGCAAGGAGAGTGAAACCTAGTCAATGAAGGCTCCGAAATGTATATTCTTCCAAAGGTTGCACCGAGCGGCCGGTGTTTAGTGCCAAGCTTAACATTAAATTGAATTGAATGCTTTTATTGTCATTATACAAGTATAATGAGATTTAAAGCTTTCACCACACAGTGCACAAATAACAACAGACAGACAAATAAATAATCACTAAATAATAAATAAATAAATAAATAAGTAGTCCAAGTGGGGTCAGCAGGGCGGAGTGGGCTTGTTCCGTTTGAAGTCGAGGATGAGTTCCACAGTTCTGAAGACGTTCAGCGTCTAGTTGCACCACTCGCTGAGTCTATGGACACAACAACAAACAAGTAAACACATAGAAAATCAATATATAGGGATGATAAATGAATAATCACTAAATAGTAATGATAAATAAATTATCACGAAATAGTAATAGATACATAAATGGCCAACATAATAAATATGTAGCATAAGTAGTAGTAATAAGTCTTGATTAGGTCCTAGGTGCAGAACTTGAGTTTAGTATGGTGACAGCTCTTGGGAAGAAACGGTCCTTGAGTCTGTTTATCTTGGCAGTTATAGCTCTGCAGCGCTTTCCAGAGGGCAGCAGGTTGAAGTGGTGGAAGCCGGGATGTGGAATGTCTTCTATAATGCGCTCTGCCCTTCTAAGGCACCGGATATTTCCCTGCCAGAATGTAGGATGCTCCATACTTGCAGATCAAAGTGATTGCTTCTATCTGATCATTGTGTTTGTCCCGAGTCTTCACATGGATGTGTGACCACAGTACTATAGGACTCTGGTGTTTACAGTAAACAATTACTCCTGTATTCTGATAGTCAAAAGTTTTTCAAAGAGAAACAAAACATGGTAAAAGCTTTTCGTGGCCTGTCTAAATATCCTGTTCTTTAGTTGGAAGAAATGTGTCATATCTTGAGACTCTTTTACCTCAACAGTGTTTCCCAACCAGTGTGCCTTGAGCGATGCTCAGGTGTGCCGCGGGAAATTACAAGACATACATCGTCATAATCCATGAGAGAAATCTAAATATTAAGAGATTAAAATCGAACTATTACAAGTTTAAAATTGAAATATGAAATCATAGATTGTACTATAACAAGATTCAAATAGTAATATTTATGAGATTAAAGTCATTTTGTTGCTTATTTTTATGCAAAGTAAACCGTAAGCTCTTTGGTTTTCCGGGCTTCAACTTTTGTCGACGTTAAGTCTGTGTGAGCACAAAACGGCTCTTCTCGTAATGTTAGGTGGTTGAAGTAATATTGGGAGGAACAAAAGTCGTAATATTACGAGATTTAAGTCATATTCCGTTTTTACTGTACGTGAATCGGAAGCTGTTTGTGCTTCTGCATAATTGAAACCGATGGTGTAACGGGAAGTATGAATCCAGTAGAAAGCATGTGATTCAATGGAAAAAGATTATGTAGATGAATACACTCATATTTATTATCCAGAGTACAGTAGTACCTCGACATACGAGTGCCCCGGCATACAAGCAATTTGAGATACAAGTAAAATTTCAAGAAAATATTTATCTTGAGATACGAGACAAATTTTGATATACGAGCATACAGTGGCCGCAACTCCCTCGTGTAATGTCTCTACGAGCACTGGGCGGAGCGTTGCATTTTTTCAGTGTTTTTTCCCCCTTCGTCAGTGCAGAATGGCAGAGCTTGAGCGCTAATACGAGAGGAGCATACTTCTCGTTGGCAAGTGGTCGTGCGTTATTCTATTGTGAGGACATTTGTGTGCATCATTTTCGGAATATTTTGAGGAGAAGACAAAAGCAAACAACTCTTGTTAGGTTCCTTTTAAAAACTCCGGCTGAAAGTCAGGGTGGAGGCGGGGCAAATAGAGCCAACCCAAGAAGAAAAATATGAAAATGTAAAACAAAATTAGAATTAAATTTTGTGTAAGGTTGGATTACATTTATTTTTGAATGTGTTTGTATCGTAATCCAAGTTCCTTCACATTTGTTTGTTGTTACGGGCGCGTTGGCGTGCAAAATGTCTCTCTTTCTCTCTCCCCCTCTCTCTCTCCCCTCCGCGAAATCCGTCTAATTTTAGTACTATTAAACATCATAACCACTAGTTATTTGTTACTCTGTTAATAGATGGCGAATAAATGTTTTTCTAATCCAATATCCTGTTTTTGGTGTTTTTTCAGAGGGTTGGAACAAATTAATTTGTTTTTAGTTCATTTCTATGGGAAACGTTTATTTGAGATACGAGTAAATCGACATACGAGCTCAGTCCCAGAACGCATTAAGCTTGTATCTCGAGGTACCACTGTATAAAGTAATACCTTGACATACGAGTGCCCTGACATATGAGGAATTTGAGATACGAGTAAAATTCCAAGCCAATATTTGCCTTGAGATACGAGACAAATTTTGAGATACGAGCCGGATCTCCCTCGTGATGTTTCTACGAGCACTGGGCGCGGCGTTGCATTTTTCTGTGGTTTTTGTATTAGTTAGTGCAGAATAGCAGTACCACGCTCTTAAATACTATACAATAAACACTTTAAAAGCATAAAATGTCGGCCTGGTGGCGCGAGTGGTTAGCGCGTCGGCCTCACAGCTCTGGGCTCCTGAGTTCAAATCCAGGTTGGTCCACCTATGTGGAGTTTGCATGTTCTCCCCAGGCCTGCATGGGTTTCCTCCAGGTACTCCAGTTTCCTTCCACATTCCAAAGACATGCATGGTAGGCTGATTGGACACTCTAAATTGTCCCTAAGGTACGGGTGTGAGTGTCCATGGTTGTCCATCTCCTTGCAATTGGAATTTAAATACCTGCCTAGGAATCACTCTTGACTCAACTTGTCTTTAAACGACAGATAAAAAACACTGAATAAAATAAAATAAAATTTGTTCAATTTTAGGTTCATTAGAAACAATCTAACGCCTGCATTTTGACACAATGATTATATCACACATGAATTACTGCATAACAAGCTGGTTATCGGCCTGCAAAACAACACTAAAACCAATTGAAACCATTTATAAGCAAGCTCTAAAAGTGTTGGACAGAAAACCAAAACGCACGACCACTGTCAGATATTAAAACAAACGCATGAACTGGGACAATACTGTTATATATGCAGATGCCACCTTAGTTTACAAAATTTTACATCACAAAGCTCCTGCCCCACTGCAAGATTTTGTACAAAACAATTCTAATACATCAACAAGGGCTGGCTCTAGAGGTTAACTGTGTAGTTCCCTTCAGAAAGAGTGCATTTAGCCACAGCGAGTAGTTTAGTTTACAAAATTTTACATCACAAAGCTCCTGCCCCACTGCAAGATTTTGTACAAAAAAAATCTAATACATCAACAAGGGCTGGCTCTAGAGGTTACTGTGTAGTTCCCTTCAGAAAGAGCGCATTTAGCCAAAGCACCTCTGTTCGTGCCACACATACCTGGAACTCAATAGTATTGACCTCAAAGTAGAAACTCAGACAGAGACCTTTTGTTCATTGTAATCGAGTTAAGAAGAATAGTTTTAATCCTACAGTGGTAATATATCAAAATGAAACAGCTACAAGAAAATGAATGAGTAAAATATGTCATATTCTTCGGTATTGACTCAATACTGAAGAATATGACATATTTTATCAAAATGAAACAGCTACAAGAAAATGAATGAGTTAAATATGTCATATTCTTCAGTATTGACTCAATACTGAAGAATATGACATATTTTACTCATTCATTTTCTTATAGCTGTTTCATTTTGATATATTACCACTGAAGAATTATTCTTAAGGCCGTCAGGGCCTTCAAGGCCTTCTCTGCTGGCCTAAGAAATATCTGAATCATATTATATTTTGTCCATCAATACTTATTATTCCAAATGGTCTGTTAGCTTCCTTTCATTGCTTTCCCCCCTGGTTGCACTGCTTCCAGATGTTTGTTTTCATATTGAAGGATTTAACCAATCACATTTCAGCCATTATTTGTTGCCAGATCAGATCTGCCTCAAAGCCTTCACAATCAGTTCTGCGGGCTCTGCTGCATTAAACTAGACTGTTGCTTTTAACCAATCAGATTTCGAGTTGGCAACCCCACAATGCTTTTTCATACGCGTTAGCATTTTGCTGGCTGGGATACGTCATTGCTTTCACCAACTATGATTGGCTAGTAGGCGGGCCAAAGCCATAGTGCATAGTGAGGCAGCCACAGATCGCAAACTCCACCCACAATGGCCGACAGAAGCAAAAACAAATGGATTCTGTTGCAGATTTGCTCACAAAGCTATTTTCCAGACGAACTTTTCCAGAAAAAAATGGACATCATCAAGAAAGGGCGTCAACTCCGAAGCTAGCAAGCCTGTTACAGCCCGGAAAATGGTGTGTGCAGCACTTTCAGTGCGCTAACTTAGCTGCACAAGCAAAAAGTATATTGTTGTGTTGATTTAAAGCCATTTTCAAAATGGACTATGCCGGAAATATGACAGGACAGGCTCGACTTTCATCATTAGCTTCGATGGCGATAGGAAAGAAGGAAGAAAGAAAGGAGGATGGATATTGTGTACAGTTAAAAAGAATTTTTGCTGAATATGACTATATTCCTAAATAATATTTCAATTCTGATATCTGAAAAGCTCCAGTGTTTGTATTTAAGCTCCAGTGTTTGTATTTAATCACTAAATGCTGCTAGGATGTGGATTTTACCCCAGTTTAGTTTTTGCCGTTTCGCCATTGACGTCCATCGCTGTCTTTTCCCGAGGAAATCACACCCCTGGCCTGTTTGTAATGTCTCAGAAGCTCCAGTATTTGTATTCAGTCAATAAATGCTGCTAGGAAGTGGATTTTACCTAATTTTAGTGCATTTTTGTCATTTCACGTATGGACGTATCTGGTAGCTGGTTTATCTTCGAGAAAAGGGGCCCGGAGCTCTGTAAGGATCAATATTAGGAATAAATCATCTGTGGAGTAACTCGAGAAGCCCTGGTCTCTTCCTTTGATGCTGAACACGCACAATTGTTAGACGGGATAAGACTGATTTAGGAATTGGAGTCAGAAGCTAAAACTTTACGTCTAACAAGTGGTAATATATCAAAATGAAACAGCGACAAGAAAATGAACGAGTAAAATATGTCATATTCTTCGGTATTGAGTCAATACCGAAGAATATGACATATTTTACTCATTCATTTTCTTGTAGCTGTTTCATTTTGATATATTACCACTGTAGGATTAAAACTATTGTTCTTAACTCGATTACAATGAACAAAAGGTCTCTGTCTGAGTTTCTACTTTGAGGTCAATACTATTGAGTTCAGTATTGAGTCAATACTGAAGAAAATGACATATTTTACACATTCATTTTCTTGTAGCTGTTTCATTTTGATATATTACCACTGTAGGATTAAAAACTGTTGTTCTTAACTTGATTACAATGAACAAAAGGTCTCTGTCTGAGTTTTTACTTTGAAGTTGGTTCCATGCTGATAAGAAGACAGATGGTGGGCTCCAAGGGACAGTAAAGCCAAGGTGCAAGGTGGACTTCAAAGGAGATGCTGTGGATTCCAGCGGAGGAGACAGAGGACAGATGTGGATTCCCGGGCCAGCAGATTCCAGGGGGGGAGACCCCGCAAGACCGTCGTGGGACAGTCCGCTTCTCATTAGAATCAGCGAATGAATATTCATTTTTGTATTACTATAACTGGGCAAACTCGGGTTTGGACTTTTGTCTTTCTTAATCCTCCACTGATGCACGGCGACGCTCAGCTGGTTTATATTGGGGAGAGGGACCCGGAGCTCTGTAAGGATCAATATCAGGAATAAATCGTCTGTGGATTAACCCGTTAAACCCCAGTCTCAGTCCTCCGATTGAACGCGCACCATTGTTAGACGGGAGAAGACAGATTTAGGAATTGGAGTCAGAAGCTAATACGTCTAGTCCAGGGTTGGGCAAACTTTTGGCCCGGGGGCCACATTGACTTTAAAAATTTGACTAGGGGCCGGGTCAGCACAAGATACGATACATATAAAAAAAACTGCATCCGTTAACAGTACATATGAAACATAAACAGAAAAAAAGGACTAAAGTATGAACATACTCATCACTCATCTGGGATTTATGGGGTGCTTTCTTAGTTTTCATCAGACTAAAGGTCTGTTCACACACATATGTAGAGCAAAATGACACCAGAATCCTCTGTGCCATCTTCTGGATGTTTGGAAATTTGGCTGCACTTAATGAAGCCTAAAACTCAGAGACTTTCAGGGAGTTGAACTTGTCACATTGGAGATCAATCAGTTCCAACTGCAACTCCGGGAGACAACAGTTGGAACCTTCACGAGGTGTCTCCCGAGAGGCCGCCCGTCGCAGCCTGCGAATCCAAAAAAAACACCCAGAGCTGCCACCCAGGAACGTGGCCCCCTACGTTTTTCATGCAGCCGGAGATATTCGCACTGCCCCACACCTCTGGCTACCCCCTGGATGAACTAATCCGCATTCCAGTGACAGCTCTAGCGCTGCTGAGGGTAATCCTCAGGCGCCTGGGTGACCTAACAACAACAACAACAACTGCAACTCCTGTGGAACCGTTTCCGGGTCTTGTGAGAAAGGACATGACACCAGCTGTCAATTTTTCCAAAATCACAAAACCGACGGCAGAATTGCTCATGCAGGTCATCCAATGATTTCCTGTATTTTGACCGCAAAAAAAAAAAAAAAAGAATAATTTGGACAACGTCGGCGGGCCGGATTAAAAGGCCTAACGGGCCGTATATGGCCCGCGGGCCGTAGTTTGCCCATGTCTGGTCTAGTCTAACAATACCATTTACCATACGTAAACTCCCGTCTCTGAACCTCTTCGCCAATCAACTTAAAGCCTGGCTGTTAGACGAACAAAATCGCGATCACAGCATTGTCTAAAACTGCTACTTGTGTGTGTGTGTGTGTGTGTGTATGTGTCATTGTTTATCTTCAACCTATGTAAGGGGCTAAAGATGGAAATTAGCCCTTGGATACAATCTTACTTATTTACATATATGTTCATTAACATGAATATGAACATGTTCATTAAGATGAATATGAATATGTTCATTTATATGTGTTGTCCCTTATTAAATAAATCAAACTAACTAAAATCAAATCAAAAGCCTATATTGTCATTATACAACAGCTACGTGTAACGAAATTAGTGGTGCTACTCCACAAAGTGCATGTTTCTCAGTAAAAACATAAATAAGTAATATAAAAAGTCATGTCCGGGCAAGGTAAATTACATTTTTTTTTTACCTCTACCTACTGAACACTGGGACGTTTTAATCTTGTGTTTTGTTCATTACAGTGAAGCATGGGTGTGCCCAAACTGACCCATCTCCACCCCTGCTGAGCCCATAAATCATCCCAGTGAAGTGCGGCTTTGTATTGCTTCTTTGGTGACATGCGCGGGGCAGTGTTTCCTTTGATGCACGCGTGCACGGCCACCGGCGCATGCGCGAGCGCAGGATTGCGGGCGCATCTGGACGGATCACAGGAGAGGGCAGAGCCCTGGGACCATCGCTGACTATTCAAGCATATAAAAACTGCAACCTGTTTGAGAATTGTTCTTTTTGACCCAGAGCTGTGGAGGGGAGGAGCTCTGAATTGGATTTATATATTAGGAATAAATATTCTGTAGAGTAACCCAGCGCATCTTGGTCGTCTCTATTCGAATTTTGAGCATGCCCTTTTGTTAGGACGACAAGCCAGTTATAGTTTAATATAGATAAAAATAGTTATAGTCACGTAGAGTCAGATATCAGGGCTTGTAGTCTAACACTACGAAATTAATTGGTTCCAGAACTTTTTTCGTAACTTGAGTATTTCGTAAATAGAGCAGTACTTTATATGTACATTCTGTAATTTGTTCCGCAGTCATAAAAAAAAAACTACAAACTAGACCCTTTGAAAATGATCAATGTCCCACTTCTGTATGAAAGATGCGAAAAACAGACAAAAATGAAAGAAAATTATTCTTTTTATTAGGGTATTTGTGGATGTAGCCACGTTATAGTCAGGTAGAGTCAGATATCAGGGCTTGTAGTCTAACAATTTTGGTGACCCCGACGTGATTCGAAAGGAGCCAACAATTCGAGAGAGCTGAGACTGGTCGACGCCGGAGTCCGGGACTTCGAAAAAGAAATACGATGCACGTCTGCGACGTGATATTTACTCAAGTCCGGGACTTGAGACTACACAGGAGGGCAGTCCGGGACGGCCCAGAAACCTCTTCGGCGACTTCTTAAAATAGGCCTGAAATCAACTAAAGGTAAGCAGAATGCCTGTTTCTATAATGTCAAAATTCTGCTATTGGATTGTTTAAATTATTGAGAAGTCACAGTAGAAATTTCACTTATATAGTCCGGGTATTTGTTCAGGGAACATTCTCGTGATTATATATGAAATCAGGGATTTCATGATAACTGTGGTCGGTAATAAAAGGGAATCTGGGATTCCTAAACGATCGTATTGAAAGACGTCGTCATTGAGAAGTCACAGTAGACATTTTACGAGTATTTGTTCAGGGAACATTCTCGTGATTATATATGAAATCAGGGCTTTCATGATAACTGTGGTAGGTAATAAATAAGGAATCCGGGATTCCTAAACTATCGTATTGAAAGGGTAAGTAGGGAAACGACTGGGTCCACAGATAATTAATTCCTAAAATTGAATATACTAAAATTATAAATTCCTAAAATATAATATACAGATATTTAATTCCTAAAATTGAATATGTAGATATTTAATTCCTAAAATATTGAATATACTAAAATTTTAAGTTCTAAAATTAAATATATAGATATTTAATTCCTAAAATTGAATGTACTAAAATTCTAAATTCAAAAATAAAATATACAGATATTTAATTCCTAAAATCGAATATACTAAAATTCTAAATTCCTAAAATATAATATATAGATATTTAATTCCTAAAATTGAATATACTAAGATTCTAAATTCCTGAAATTGAATAAACAGATATTTAATTCATAAAATTGAATATTAAAAAAAAATCCAAATTCATTAGGTGATTTGTGATGACTGAATTGGTGAAAATGGAAGGAGAGTTTGTGAGAGAATGTGAAGATTCTGGTGAATTGGTGAAAATGGAAGGAGAGTTTGGACGTGTTGAAATGAATGATGAAAAAGCATGGAATGAATTGATGAGTTTGTATGGAGATGTGGAAGCGCATGTTCTGGATGGTGTGCACAGTGACAAGCAAGCTAAAGTTAGGAGTGAGTTGAAGAAACAATTCTGTATGTTGAAAGGAAATTTACATTTTACTTGTCGTAAAATTGAGTGGGATATGAATGCTTTGTCCATCAGTTTGCAAAAAATAGAGCGTGACGTCAGAGCTAGAAAGGCAGAATTACAAAAGCGAAAGGAGGTGAGTAGGTTTAGGCGTGGCTCAATACAGAAAAGGGAGGCGATATTAGAACAGCATAGATTGACACTACATAATTTGGTAGTTGCGTCAACAGTTTTGGCCACGGTGAGGCGCCAACGGGCTATGGAAAAGGCCAAGACAGCTGCCTCTAAAAAAATCAGGTGGTCCTATGGCGCCCTCTAGTGACATTTATCATACATTACACCAACCCACAGTGGACCATCCTAGCCCTCCCGAAACAGCTTTTTCTTTGTCGCCCCTTACTGTCCCTTCTGCACCTCCACCGACTTATAAAGCTTTGAAAGGACCTTATGGTGCGTCTCTACAAGCACCTGTAGTGACTTTAGGTGGACGTTTGATACTTGACGTGGAGAATGAGGAGGAACCCATGTCCTCCGAGGCAAAAGAGCTCATAAAGACGGCATGTATTGAATACAAGAAAGTTAAAACAAAACAGTTCAGCGGTGACTTGACTGATTTAACCACAGTACGGACACCAACAGGATCATCGACTCCTAGGATTAGACTTGACCTGGACCGAGAGGATGATGATGACGAAGGAATGACCGAAACAGAAGTTGAAGAAATGGCGAGGCGTGAGGCAGAAAAAGAGAGGAGAGAGAAAGAACAGAAGTGGAGAGAGGAAGTGACTCGACAGAAAAAGGAAGCAAAGAAATGTAGTAAGAAAGGAAAAGGTGAGTTGACAGACTATCTTAAACTGTTTGAGGACGCTAATGGACGATCAGATAATGACTCAGAATTCAGACAATCCAGACGAGAGGCAAAAAGAAGATGTAGACATGTATAGACAGGCTCTACCAAATTCGGGATTTCACATCACTCTCCGCCCACGTAACAGTGGAGCAGACGAAAGACCAGACAAGACTGTCAGGCGACGACCGAAGCCCAGCACGCAGCTGGTGCAAACTACATCTGGAGGTATGTTTCCCCTCCGCCCTCGTGGAGGAGGTATGATATATGACCCTCTTGTTCTTAGAGATGTGGCTGCATTAACTGAACAACTCCCTCCTCTGGCTTGGGGAGGAAGTCCATGGCTGATGAAGTTCTTGGCCTTAATGAGTGGACAGAATTGTGAGCTTGGTGACCTGAGACAGGCCATGTCAGTTTCCTGCACTCAACATCAGGTACGAATGATAGAAGAAGAGGCAGGAACTACTAGACACCCACATGAAATTCCATTGGCCCAGGTGTCAGACGCCTTGTTTAAGGCAGTTAAAAATGCCTTCCCAAGACCTCATGACTTGGCCCCAACCGTGTTTCCATACAACAATGGAGTGGGAGGTCTGTTGCACTATGAACAGTGTGTTAAAAACTGGATAGAAAGCACCGGCCGCCATCCATCTAGCATATTTGAGAGTGAAACCTTGTTCAGAACAGCTGTTGTCGAGGGTCTTCCGGAACCTGTGAAAAAGGAATTGAAGAAGGACCCAGACTTGTTGACAGGTGACGAACCTAGATTTAAACGTCACCTGACTCACCATTGTAAGATGTATGATGAAGAAAAGGTCAAAGAAAAAAACAAATCACAAAATTTGACCTCTGCCCTGTTAAAGCTCCAACTTTCCAAATTACATAGCGAAGCCAAACAATCCAAACAGGAAAAGACAGGGCAATCGGCCCAGATGTTCCAGGGTTATGATGAGGCCCGAGATGTTAGTCAGTTCTATGGTGGATACAGTGGTCGCGGGCACGGTTTCTCTGGTGGCCGGGGAAGAGGGTACTTGGGACAAGGCCAACAAGGCAACTGTTTTGTGTGTGGCGGTATTGGTCACTGGGCACGTGATTGTCCCAGCCAACAGCAACAACAGCAGCAACCGTTCCCGCAGCAACCGCTGGCACAGCAGTATGGCCCACCACAGCAACAACGGCCTATGCGCGGTGGAGGACGAGGCACTGGCAGACCATGGCAGCCCCAGCAAATGACTCAGTCACCTGGACAATATTACCAGGACGGAGATGATCCCTATGGTCCATGGCTCCATACTCCGAATACGGGTGCCTGAGAGGATTGAGAAGCAGTGGTACGGCAGACCCAATGCGGCGTACAAACATCAGCTTTGGTGGACACGGGGGCAACACACTCATCTTTGAACATTCCGCTCGCCCCCAGTTGTCTCCTCTTCCGCCGTGACTTTGGTCGGCTTCTCGGGTTCTCCGCAAGCTCTGCCTATTACCCGACCTCTCCGAACTGAAATCCCCCACCCGAAACAGACTCTCTTCCAGTCCTACGTTCATTCACCCCGAGCACCTGTGAATTTGATGGGAAGAGACTTGTTGATGTCTATTGGCGCTACCATCTTATGTGGGCCGGATGGCCTCACAGTGACTTTACCAAATGGTGCAAAGATTCCGTGTTCACAACCAGTACGAACATGTGGACAGTGGTTGATGTGTCCTTTGCAACAAGATTCAGAGGTAGAAATGGTCTATTGGTCACGTCTTGAGCCTGAAACTCCGGCCACTGGGGGACTGTTGTCTGTTTATCACCTGTGGAAATCATTCATTGACTCACTCCGGCCTTACCATTCGCCCATGGATGATTTTCATTGTACGTTGTTTTATGACACAGACGACGACTTAATCTATCGAGACCGTTTTCAGAAGGTTCTTGGAACACCCTGGCAGTTAAAATCCACCAAAAATTTTGTGTTTCCGGAAGGTGTAGCGTCATATGTTGATTTGGATGAATCACAAAAAGTGTGATACAAAATGTCGGATACAGCCAACCCACATATTTCTTTGGCTCTGTCTCCTGGTCATGAAGCTCACCAACTAGGTCCAATGGTCAAGAAACTTCTTAAAGTCATTAACTGGCAGTCCACTGACATCCCAGGACTGACTTATTCCAAAATGCACGACTCTTATCAGATTGACCCACAGACTCCATTGTTAAACTCCTCCATTTTGGAAGAACAAATCTTGACTCAAGAACATGGCAGGGAATTGACTGATTACCACCAAACAGAGGATTTGTTGAAGACTATTCCGGACACATTGTGGTCATCAGGACCATTTGATGTGGGCCATTGTGTTAAAATCCCACCTGTAGATGAGAGTGTCATCATCCACAGGCCACAATATAGATGGACCCCAGATGCAGACAAAGGTATGGAAGACACTATGTGGACTGTGGGACGCAGGTGTGATAGAACTTTCTGATTCACAATGGAATACGGCACTGCGACCTGTACAGACCTGTGGCATACGGACAGAGTTACCGTATGGCACATGACCTTAGACCTGTAAATGACGCAACGCTGACTCCGATCTTACCAGTACCAGACCCCCATAGGATGTTGACTTCGTTTAGTCCAGTGTACCAATGGTTCACTTGTATTGATTTAGCTAACGCTTTTTTCTGTGTACCTTTGCATCCTTCGGCCAGACAGTACTTTGCTTTCACCTATAGCGGTGTCCACATGCAGTATCAGCGCCTGCCACAAGGGTTTAAAAACTCACCTGGTAGTTTTAATCAATGTCTGAAAAACCTGTTAAAAGACCTGACTTTACCTAAAGACACTTCTTTTACAGTATGTGGATGACCTTTGTATTGCGGCAACTACTTCTGAAATCTGTCTGGAGGATGGTCCTACTCAAACTTCATGATCTTGGTTTCAAAGTGTCCAAAAAGAAGCTTCACTGTTGTCGAAAAGAAGTAACTTTTCTCGGTCGTATTGTGTCAGCCAGAGGACTGTCCATGTCACCTGAACATCGAAAAACCATTTTATCTCATTCCAGACCCCAAACTGTAAAAGACATATCATTTCCTAGCTTCTGTGGCTACAGTAGGACCTATATACCATGTTATGTGGACAAGACAAACACCCTTTGTGCTCTGGTCAAAGACAAAAGTGTTAAGAACCTCAGAGCACAACTTGATTGGACAAAGGAAACGGATGCAGCCTTTGTGTCTCTGGTCCAAGAACTGGCCTCGGCGGCTGCCCTGGCCAACCCTGATTTTGACAAACCCTTCTATCTTGATGTGTCTAACTCAGCGACCACAGTAAATGTTGTTTTGTTTCAGAACGTTTCAGTGACTAGACGGGTATTGACGTATTGTAGTGTAACACTGGATAGTGTTGAACTCCGCCAACCAGATTGTACTCATTATGCCGCAGGTCTTGCTAAAGTGCTTCTTAAAACAGCACAGACAGTGATGGGACATCCCCTATATGCTCTGACTGATCATGGGGTATCGGCGTATGTGGCTTCGTCATCATTTACCTTATCATGACTTCGACAGTCTAGACTTTTACGTATCCTCACAGCTCCGAACATCAATTACGTTCACACAGGCATTAACATGGCAGATAACATCCATCTAAGACCCCACCAATGTGCTATGCGGGTTAATCACCAAAGGTACGTTCGTGCTGACCTTGCTACCAAATCGCTCACATCCGGTCGCATTATGTTTACAGACGGTTGTTGTTGGAGAGACCATTCGGGACGTCTCCAAGTGGGGGCTGCCGTAGTGGAAAGCAGGGGAGATGACTTCGTGCATTGTGCATCCTCTATCCTGACCACTAATCAGTCTGTCCAAGCGGCTGAGGTGTTGGCACTCTGTTTGGCTTTGGAGACTGCAGCAGGTCATCCGGTTACTGTTTATAGTGATTCGGCTTATGCAGTTTCGGCTGCTATCATTGACCTCCCTGAATGGGAACACAATGATTACACCACAGCCAAGGGTCAACCCATCGCACACAAGGATATCATGTTGCGCCTGCGCGAAGCCATGTTCCTTCCGTCCCAGGTGGCGATTGTTAAGATTCCTGGTCACTCCAAGTCCTCATCTTTTACAGCTAGAGGTAATCATGCGGCTGATCAGTTAGCTAAGTCAGTAGTTGGATACGTAGTAGATAATCCTTCTAATCTGGTTCTATTGGCCTCTGGCCACCACTCAAAGATAGTGCATGAGAGTTTGTCTGTGGATGTGTTTCTGGAGGCTCAGCAGTCGGCCTCTCCGGAGGAACGGACTGTGTGGGCGCATGTGGGTGCTGTAAAACGTGTGGATGGTGTATGGGTGGGTCCCACGGGATGCCCTGTACTCCCCATGGGGCCATTATCGGTGTCTGTCTTGACGGAGGCCCACACACCCGCTCACGTGGGCCCCCAGGTGATGATGACTAAATTGACTAATTGGTGGCACCCATACTTGTCTTCTCTTGTGTGGTGGCACGTCAACGACTGTAGGACATGTATGTTTTTCAACGCCAAACCAACCCTTAAGCTAAGACCTGGTGAATTTCATCCAGCCCTGTGGCCAGGGGCTGAGATCACCATTGACTTCACGGACATGATACAACAAGTAAACGGGAAAAGATACCTTCTGGTCATTGTAGACTCATTCTCTCATTGGCCGGAAGCGTACCCGTGTGCTAGGGAGGACTCGGCAGCAGTCATTAAGGCTTTGGTGACTGATTATATCCCTGCGCATGGTTTTCCTGCACTCATTCGATCAGATAATGGTACTCACTTTAACAATAAGGCCCTACAGAAGGTCGAGAGCATGTTAGGCATTAAACATCGTTTTGGTTGAGTTTATCAACCACAAAGCCAAGGTAAAGTCGAACGAATGAACCGTTGAAAGAGAAATTGGCAATGCCCGGTCCCAGTTCCTCACTCACCCCATCTGAAGAGGTTACGTTACCCGATCTCTCACATGCAGCATATTGGTCTCAACTGCATTCTCTTGTATCTAGTATATCTTCACAGGTACAGGAGACTGCTGCAGCTGCACGTGATCAAACACAGGAGGAACCCACAGTCTCATCCCATGTTCTTCTCAAGGTTCTATCCCGGAAGTGGTCGGAACCCAGGTGGACAGGTCCCTTCAAAGTGACTGCTCGTACATCAAAGGCGGTTCAACTTGAACATAAGGGACAGAAGTGGTTTCATTATTCCCAAATTAGACCCGTTGATCCACCTAACCCACGACCACACTCCACCAAAGGCCTCCCAAAGGTGGCTTTTGATTCTCCTGGGGTCAGGTCACATACATCTAAACATGACAAATAGTTCCCGGACATGTTTCCTGGTACGGACTGGGCTTATCCCAGTCCAAGAGAGGGAAGTGGGGTACAGGATGTTTTTGCTTCTAATTGTTCTCTTGTTATTTTTTGAAGGAGCGCTCCACATGTGTATGTCATACTCCTGTTGGGCGATCTCCAATCAGACGGATGTGGCTCCAATGACACCGCAATCTCCAACGAATGGGACACCACTGGCTTCTTGACCCTCTGGTTCGTATAAACCATGGTGACCCATCAGTGGTTTAGGATGACTACATGATATTACAGTAGTATCTAACAATTGGCTGTTAATGGGGCGCAAGCTGCCAGCGAAACCCAAGATGATTGTCCCCATTCGACAATGAATGTATTGCACCAATCCGACATTTAAAAAACAATTTTTGACAAATCAATTTAATCTCAAATTAAACAGGACTAGAAAATCGTTGGGAAACATTCCGTCTGACTAGTGTGTTGTAAATGTATTTTCCTGTGCCATGCCCCTTATCCCGAGCTGACATCTGGTTATGATGTGGAAGCAATAAGTTGCTTCTGGTGTGTGTTCTTTGGTGTTTTTGTTGCTTCCGGTTTCTGTTTCCCCAGTGGATCTCTTGCATCACAACAAGAGAGCATCACCTGCCTGGAAAGGTTGTTCATTTAATCGAAAGGGTAGTGGGACCACTCCCTAAAGGTAAGTATGATCAGTCGCCCCAAACTGACCACTCTACACCTCCGCTGAACACGTGAGTATGGATCTTCTTACTAACCTGCGTGCTATTTGTTGGTGTGGTCTCTTCGGAGACCAAGAGAGTGAATGAAGACTGGGACGTTTTAATCTTGTGTTTTGTTCATTACAGTGAAGCATGGGTGTCCCCAAACTGACCCCTCTGCACCCCCGCTGAGCCCATAAATCATCCCAGTGAAGCGCGGCTTTGTATTGCTTCTTTGGTGACACGCGCAGGGCAGAGTGTTTCCTTTGATGCACGCGTGCACGGCCACCGGCGCATGCGCGAGCGCAGGATTGCGGGCGCATCTGGACGGATCGCAGGAGAGGGTATAGCCCTGGGACCATCGCGGACTATTCAAGCATAGAAAAACTGTGCAACCTGTTTGAGAATTGTTCTTTTTGACCCAGAGCTGTGGAGGGGAGCAGCTCTGAATTGGATTTATATACAGACGCTCCCCTACTTACGAACATTCAACTTACGAACAACGGTACATACGAACATGTCTGCAAATTGCGTTTAAGTCCAAAAATGTTCGCAAGTCCAAATTTGTATTTCGCGCCTTTTTCGGAGTAGTACTTCTTTCCGCCGCTAATACCGACGCCTGGCGCTGTGAGAGCTCAGCTCACCCAGCATCTACCTTCTTCTTCGTTGCAATGCGGAAGTGCGTGAATGTATCTCCAGTGTGCAAAGAACCTTTTTCATTTGTATCATTAAATATCTCATGCATCCAATATTGAATATGGTTGGTAAAAAGCTAAAGGCTTCTATTGAGGGAGTTGCAAGGAAGAGGCAAGCCATTTCATTTGAAACGAGTGGCAATAATAACGAAGCTTGATGCGCGTGAGAGTGGTGAGCGTTGCACATTCAGTACCATTTAAAACAGAAAGATCGAGCAGGAGGACCCAAATATTGAACGTTGCACAAAGTTTGCAAATCAATTGAATGATGCCATACAGTGCTACCGCATCATTTATGATGAAAAAAATAAGAAAACTGTGCAATCGTCATTAGGTCGCTTCTTTTGGCCAGTTTCTAATACATAAATCTCTCTCTCTCTCTACAGTACTGTACATATTCTCTCCATTTTATTAAATGTTTTTTTTTCAGTACAAACCAATGCGTGTTACTTATACAAGCCTTAAACATACAAATGCACTTATATAAACCTTCAATATACTTATATCGGCCTTAAACATAAATTATAATACAAAATATAGCACTGAATCAACTTACAAACAAATTCAACTTATGAACAATCGCTCGGAACCAATTGCGTTCGTAAGTAGGGGAGCGTCTGTATTAGGAATAAATATTCTGTGGAGTAACCCAGCGCATCTTGGTCGTCGCTATTCAAAATTTGAGCATGCCCTTTTGTTAGGACGACAAGCCAGTTATAGTTTAATATAGATAAAAATAGTTATAGTCAGGTAGAGTCAGATATCAGGGCTTGTAGTCTAACACGACGAAATTAATTGGTTGCAGAACTTTTTTCGTAACTTGAATATTTCGTAAATAGAGCAGTACTTTATATGTACATTCTGTAATTTGTTCCGCAGTCGTCAAAAAAACTACAAACTAGACCCTTTAAAAATGATCAGTGTCCCACTTTTGTATGAAAGATGCGAAAAACAGACAAAAATGAAAGAAAAATCTTTTTTTTATTAGGGTATTTGTGGGTGTAGCCACGTCTCTGATTATTAGCATGGAGCATTAGCATGGAGCATTCGCAAATGTAGCGATTAGCAACAAGCTCTAATTCCAAATCGTCTCTTTTGTTTACAATGGATCTGACGTTGGAGAGGTAAATGGTAGGTAGTGGAGGTTGAGTGGTTGTTTTTCCTGAGCTTACACAACAGGCCCGCTCGACAGCCTCGTTTCCGTTGTCTTTCCAGACGCCTTCTCTTTCGCCGACCAGACCCGATAACAAACCATGGGGCCGCCTCTAATGTCACGATCTCTTCCGGTATGCTACGTTCTCGGTGAAAATCGCTAGAAACCTGTCAGGAAGGGCATTCAACATAAAACTTGAAACAAATCTATCATGCAGATAGATTGTTTAGCTATAACTGCCAGCTAATCGCAGGACACAAGGAGATGAACAATCATTCACACTAAATCCTAGGGACAATTTAGAGAAAGGGTCCAAGGGGGTCAAACTCCAGTCCTTGAAGGCACCAATCTAGTCTGTTTTCCATATCTCCTTTCCCAAACACCTGAATAAAAATAATCAGGATCGTCTTCAAGCTTCTGGAGAGACTGCTGAGGAGTTGATTATTTGATTCAGGTGGGTTTGAAGGGGGAGACATGAAAAACACACTGGAGAGGTGCCCTTTGAGGATCAGAGTTGGTGAGCCCTGATTTAGAGTGTCCTATTGACCTACCATGCATTATTTTAGGACATGGAAGGAAACCGGAGTAACTGCACAGGCACGTGGAGAACATGCAAAGTCCATACAGGAAGGCTGGCACCCACCAGGGACTGAATACTTTGATCGTTGAACTTTGAGGCGGATGTGCTAACCGCTCTTCCACTGTGCCAACTAAGAATTACATTCATACCTATTTTAGTCTAATATATGATATATTATATATGAAATTTGCTAAATCTAGTTTTGTTGTTGTATAGACTTTTTGTCTGATATATAAAATGGCTGATGATTTTGATTTGCACTTCCAATTCCTCTATAAGTAAATTATCTCTTTGCTGGCGGGGCAACACACATGCACACATTCACATCCCGATGGGGGGGTGCTTGATACTACATCGTTTTGGTCCAAGTGGCTACAGGCTCAAAATGGTGAAAATAAGGTACAGATTCCATTTACCGTATTTTCAGGGGTATAAGTCACAGGTCTTTTTATCGTTTGGCCATGGGTGTAACTTATACTCCACTGGGATTTATGTGTGAAATTACAAAGGATTTGCCAGTTTTGACATGTTATCAATCATTTATTTGGATTTCGAAAACAACCCGGCTATTGTCCACCGTGTCGTCCGACACAAACAACAATTAAAAAACCTGGAAAGTCTCCATCCAATAGTTACTTCTACGTCTGTTGTACCTCCCTCTGCTCACTTTCACAGTTCAGCAAACGCAGTGGCGGTCCGTGCATTTCCTAGTGACGCCTTCAGCAAAAAGTATTTAATGGCTATAAAACCTCTACTGCAGCTATAGCTGCGACACATAAAAAATAGTCAATAATAACCTCATACAATTGAATATTATTTAGGAATATAGCCATATTTTACTCACCAAAAATCATTTTTAACTGTACACAATATCCATCCTCCTTTCTTTCTTCCTTCTTTTCTATCGCCATCGAAGCTAATGCAGAAAGCCGAGCCTGTCCTGTCGTATTTCTGGTATACGTTTTTATTCGATTTAGTGCTGAAAATGTTCGTTCCCGGTTGTGACAGGCTTGATTGCTTTGGAGTTGTCCGACCTTTCTTAATGATGTCCAGCTTTTTTTTCTTGAAAAGTCCGTCTTGAAAATGGCTTTAAATCAGGGGTGTCAAACTCATTTCGCATCGTGGGCCACATACGGCCTAGGGAGATGTCAAGTGGGCCGGACCATTAAAATTATACCATGCTCTGCTATAAATAACCAAAATATCAGGTCTTTCCTTTGTTTTGGTGTAAAGAAGCACAAGAACATTAGGAAAATATTGAAATTGAATGAACTATCCTTTTTCAAAACATTTCATGAAACACCTCATATTTCCTTAGACAAATGTGCAATTGACTTTTATCATTCACAAATATGCATTGCAACTGATCCCACTGATTGTACAAAGGCACAAAACTTTAATTGGTACTGAAAAATATAGTAATGCACTTTAAGATTAAATGAGACTTTTAAAGAAAGGAATTTTTAAACCACTTACACATACGCATATAAAATCTAAATGTAATCCCTGCGTGCACCTTACAAACTAAGGAGAGTGATTTTAAATGTGTAATGAAGAAAGTGTTCGCCTGTCCTGTAAATCTGTAAACTTCATACATGAAACATACATACACATACAATACATACTGAAAATGTATGGAGTTGCTGCTGTTTTCAGTCTGTCTCAGTGATGCGGCTTGTCTTCTACTCTGATGGAAAGAGTGCGCCCCTTAGCGGATAATCCATGAATTGCAGCGAATTAAAAATATTAATTCCATGTCTTTTATGCATTTTTTCCACTTTCAAATTATCCTGCGGGCCTGATCGAACCTCCTTGGGGGCCGGTTCCGGCCCGCGGGCCGTATGTTTGACACCCCTGCCTTAGACAAATGTGCAATTGACTTTTATCATTCACAAATATGCATTGCAACTGATCCCACTGATTGTACAAAGGCACAAAACTTTAATTGGTACTGAAAAATATAGTAATGCACTTTAAGATTAAATGAGACTTTTAAAGAAAGGTATTTTTAAACCACTTACACATACGCATATAAAATCTAAATGTAATCCCTGCGTGCACCTTACACTAAGGAGAGTGATTTTAAATGTGTAATGAAGAAAGTGTTCGCCTGTCCTGTAAATCTGTAAACTTCATACATGAAACATACATACACATACAATACATACTGAAAATTTATGGAGTTGTATGAACAGTAGAATTCCATCACACAACTTTTGTTTTGAAGCTGCTCACTAACATTAAAGTGCACATTTTTAAATCACCACAGTAAGGATTCATCTTCACAGAGCTGTATTCTTTCAATGCAAACAGTCTCTATGGCAGCATTTTAAAGGTGTTAGTCTAGTCTGGACTTGTATTTGTTCCTGAAACTTGGCATCGTTTGGCCTGTACAAGTGCATCAACACCAGGGGTCATGTCCTGACTAGCTGTCACTTTCAGAATGTCATTTAAGTGCTTGTTTGTGAGCCTTGAACGCATTTTTGTTTTATTGATATTCATCACTGAGAAAATTTGTTCACAAAGGTAGGTTGTCCCAAACATGCACAAAATTTTAGTGGCCAGGGCTGTTAATTTGGGGTACCCTGGTAGTAGATACTGATAAAATCTGTCCAGACCTACAGAGGCAAATTTGCCCTTCAAATCTGCATCACATTGCAAATCAATTATCTCTATCTGAATTTCGACCGGCAGATCAGAAGCTTTAACTGTGAAAGGTGAGCGAAAAACCGAAAATTCTGTCTCAAGTTCACCAAATACCTGAAAACGTTTCTCAAACTCCCGCAGTAGTCCTGCAATTTTGTCTTTGTACCGTTTCATGTCCGCATCAGGTCTGGTCACACACACATCTCTCAGACAGGGGAAATGAACAGGGTTGCCATTTGCCAGTTGCATCTCCCACAAAGTCAGCTTCAACTTAAATGCATGTATGTTGTCAGAAAACTGTGTGACAACTTTTTTGCGGCCTTGCAACATTTTGTTCAGATTGTTCAAGTGTTCAGTAATATCAACCAAGAATGCAAGGTCCCGTAGCCATTCCTGAGATTGTAATTCCAACACCGGTTTTCCTTTTTTCTCCATGAACTGTCCGATTTCCTCTCGTAGATCAAAGAAATGCCTCAGCACAGCGCCTCGGCTTAACCATCTCACTTCAGCGTGGTATGGCAGGCTGTGGGTAATGTTGCTGTCGCTGAGAAGTTTGTCAAACTGACGATGGCTTCAGACCTCTGGACCGGATGAAATTTACAGTGTGAACAACCACCTCCATGACGTGGTCCATTTTCAGCGACTTGCAACACAATGCCTCCTGGTGAAAAATACAGTGAAATGTCCAGAAACGATCTCCTCCATTAAGGGCTTGTACTTTGTCTTTGAACTTTGTCGCGATACCTGCTTTCTTTCCGACCATGGATGGCGCGCCGTCTGTAGCCAGGCTGACAGCGCGGGACCAGTCCACTCCAACTCTGTCCAATGCAGCAACGACAGAGCCGAAAATGTCCTCGGCTGTTGTGGTGTCCATCATTGGCACCAACTCAAGAAACTCTTCAGTAACAGTCAATGTCTCATCAACTCCTCGAATAAATATGGCCAGTTGGGCCACGTTTGTGATGTCAGTGCTCTCGTCAATTGCCACGGAAAATGCAATAAATGACTTGACTCTCTGTTTCAATTGACTGTCTAAATCTGCCGATAGTTCCGAAATCATTTCTGCTATAGTATTCCTCGTCAGGCTAATATTGGCAAAAGCTTGTCGCTTCTCGGGACATACAAGTTCAGCTGCCTTCATCATGCATCGTTTAACAAAGTCACCGTCGGAATACGGCTTCGATGCTAATGCTATTTTGCTAGCAATTAGGTAGCTGGCTTTTACCGCTGCTTTACTGACTTCTTGGCTCTGGATGAAAGTTGACTGCTGTTTCCTCAGACCCGCCAGCAATTCGTTAATCTTATCTCTTCTCAGTTGTCCTTGCAAGCCGTCATATTTTTCGCTGTGATGAGTCTCGTAGTGGCGTCGAATATTATATTCCTTCAATACCGAAACTTGTTGCAAACACACCAAGCACAAAGGTTTTCCGTGCATCTCTAGCTCTGGCTAGTCCACTCTATCACTAGCCAATCATAGTTGGTGAAAGCGGTGACGTATCCCTACGCCTGCGAGAAGGCAATGACGTATCCATACGCCTGCGACAAGGCATTGTGGTGTTGCCAACTTGAAATCTGATTGGTTAAAGCAACAGTCTTATCGACGCTTGTTTAATGCAGCAGAGCCTGCAGAACTGATTGTGAAGGCCTTGAGGCAGATTTCTGACCCTGGCAACAAATAATGGCTGAAATGTGATTGGTTAAATCAGGGGTCTCGAACTCAATTTACCTGGGGGCCGCTAGAGGCCGAGTCTGGGTGAGACTGGGCCGCATCAGGATTTCCACAAGAAAAGCACTGATAAAACATTCCAACGTTATCAAATATCTTTATTTTTTAACAAAAAATAATGAATTAAATAAATTAACTTAAAGATGAATAAAAAATAAATCAATCAGTAATACAAAACCAAATAATACTAATGAGCATACAGTAGATATACACTGGCTGGCTAAGTAGAGAAAATGAATTATTTTTATTCCGTTTCAAATGTCTGTATTAACAGCTCTTTAACCTT
Source organism: Stigmatopora argus (assembly GCF_051989625.1). Lineage (NCBI taxonomy): Eukaryota > Metazoa > Chordata > Actinopteri > Syngnathiformes > Syngnathidae > Stigmatopora > Stigmatopora argus. The sequence goes on along the minus strand of NC_135390.1, from coordinate 3,019,701 downwards.
TAACTTTCTGAACTTGAATGGAACATTGAACATGAAATATTCTGAACACGGCTTCTCTTGCCTACTCCTTGCTGCTAGAGACCTGGCAGCGCTTCTTCTCACATAGTCACATTTGGCTTGAGGGAGGAAGCAGTGGAGACCCTCAGTAGAGCTTGAAGATGCTCATCAGTAAGTCTGGACCTGTACTTGGACTTATTGAAGTTCAAGGTGGAGAAGAGCTTCTCACACAAGTATGTGCTCCCAAAAAGGCACATGGTCCGCTTGAACCTTCGGGAAAGTTCAGGGAAGCTGGGGGTCAACTCTCTCAAAAATTGCCCAAGCTTGTCTGCTTCTCCACTCACCTCCCTGAACTTGGCTTTGAGTGCAGAGTTGCACTGCAGGTCAATGAGCTCCATTTGAAGCTCAGGAGGGGCATCTTGCACATCAAAGGAGAAGGGGTCCGCAAAAATTTGAAATGTGGCTTTGTGTGTCTTGAAGTCTGCAAATCTGTGATCAAATTCCTCCTGTAGCTTCGAAATGGCCTCAACATACTTCTCACCACTGAATGGTGTGCCTGCATCCACGAGAGCCTTGCATGCTGGGAAATGGCAAAGGTTTGTCTGAGAGAGCTGGGCTTTCCATAACACAAGTTTAGTGCAGAATGCTCTCACGTTGTCATAGGCAGCACTGACAAGTTGCCCCTGGCCTTGTAGCTTCTTGTTCAGTACATTAAGCCCATGTGTGATATCAACAAGAAAAGCCAAGTCCATGAGCCATTTGGGATCACTTAGCACAGGATCAATCAACTCACAAACGGCGTAGCTAGCTTTGACTGCTGCATTACTGTCTTTGGTAGCCTTCTTGAAGAGATCCTGTTGCCTCAGAAGACGTGTTTTAAGACTGGCAACCTGGTTGGCTCTCTCATCTCCCTGGTATTTTTCGTACTCCTCAGCATGTCTCGTAGTACAATTACGTGTCAAATTGTATTCCTTGTGCACCGCAACTTTTTCAGTGTAAATGAGACACGTTGGGGTGCCCCTGTGTTCAACAAAGAAATATTGCACTCCCCACTTTTCTTGAAACTGTCTGTGCTCATCACCGACCTTTCTCTTCACGGCAGGCTTTGAAAGAGACATCTCTGGGGCTCTGTAATATGTTTTTCCACTTGGAATGAGTCTCGGGTTGATCTTTCACATTCAGTCGCGCGGGTTTGTGGCGCATGTGCACTTTCGCTCTCCGTTTCAATCGCGGAGATGGCTACAGACACTGACACAGGCTGGATCACAGATCATAGCGCCTCATTCAGTTCTATGCTGAGAGCAGCGGAGGAGTGTGCGCGCCGAGCGGAGTGATCGGCCTCACGGCTTCTCCTCCGCCCAGCTGATTGGAGGAATGAATGAGTGAGTGAGCAAGGCACTGGACAGCCCGGCCGATGTCCCGCCCTCCATAGCCGTATACCTCACCGTGATTGGTTCAATCAGCTCCGAACCAAAGTTCCCTCTAATTTTTTGTTGGTCTGAGCAGAAAGACAACCTCCCTGAGCGCACTGAGTTCCAGTGTGAGCGACATCATCGGTACTCGGATGATTCGCCTAAAGACGTTTCGCCGACGGACGTTTGACAGACGGGCAGGTCGCCGAATGGACGTTCCACCGAACGTTCATTCGGCCGAACGGAGGTTTCGCCGTAACGGGATTCGAACGCTCGCCCTGCCGGATCGTGTGTGTACAAGTTTTTCAACCTCGGCCCGCGGGCCATATACGGCCCGTTAGGATTTTTAATCCGGCCCGCCGCCGGTGTTGTCCAAATTATAGTAAAAATCAATGTTCGTCTACCATCAATGGCAGTCCGGGAATAAGCACTCTTGGGCAGGCAGATGTAGCAGAACCGAGCCGTAAAATGACAGCAATCGGGTCAAATCCATCCTAAAACAGCATTTAATGATTAAATACAAATACTGGATGATATCGCGATGGAGGCAAAAAAATGTCTATAGACGTCCATTCGCCAAACGGCTCAAAATGCTCTCAAATTCGGTCAAATCCAGCTGAAGACAGCGTTTAATGATTAAATACAAATACTAGTATTTGTATTTAATCATTAAACTAACAAATACTAGTACGACCTGTCCGTCTGTCAAACGTCCGTCGGCGAAACGTCTTTAGGCGAATAATCCGGTCACGACATCATCATTGCTCGCTATCGGCACACCAGTATCACACCTGCCACAAGCAGGTGCATGTCAATGTTCCCTCTAATTTTTCATGTAAAACATGCTGTAAAACAAGAAAAACATGAGTGGACAGAGCTACTGCCACTGGCTGCCACTTAAACTGCGCCATCATGGGGAAAGGGGTAAAAAAAAAAAAAAAAAAAAAAAAAAAAAAAAAAAAAAAAAAAAAAAAAAAAAAAAAAAAAAAACGATCTTTCATATTAAGACGGGGGCCGCAAATTATCGTCCCGAGGGCCGCAGTTGGCCCGCGGGCCGCAAGTTTGAGACCCCTGGGTTAAATGCTTCAATATGAAAACACACATCTGGAAGCAGTGCAACCAGGGGGAAAAGCAATGAAAGGAAGCTAACAGACAATTTGGAATTATTTAATAAGTATTGATGGACAAAATATAATATATGATTCAGATATTTCTTAGGCCAGCAGAGATGGCCTTGAACGCCCTGACGGCCCGCCTCTGGGTAGTTGTGACCACTGCTTCTTTTTTTGGACAAATATGTTTTTGTACAAGGACATGACACTGTCAAGATGAGTGCCAAATTCAATGACTCTGACCATGTTGTCATCAATCTCCTGGACCGGTTGTTGCAAACTGCATGCCATATTGAAGATCTGCAGATTTCTTAAAGTAAAACCACGTTCTTCATCCTCACCATTGCCAGCTGCTTCTTCCTCATTCCCATCATTTTGACAAAGTCCTTTTCAGTTGGGAGGGTTGAGTGGCTCTTGAGGAGCATGTTGATGTCATCCACATCATGTCTAAGAATTCTTCAGTGGTTACCAACCGAGCCAGTGCAACCAGGGGGAAAAGCAATGAAAGGAAGCTAACAGAAAATTTGGAATTAGTATTCATGGACAAAATATAATTAACATCAGTCTGTGATTCAGATATTTCTTAGGCCAGCAGAGAAGGCCTTGAAGGCCCTGACGGCACACCACTGAGCAAACGTTATACCACTAGATTTCTTTTAATGGGGATACCTAAAAGCAGTGGCAGGCCGTCAGGGCCTTCTCTGCTGGCCTAAGAAATATCTGAATCATATTATATTTTGTCCATCAATACTTATCATTCCAAATGGTCTGTTAGCTTCCTTTCATTGCTTTTCCCCCTGGTTGCACTGCTTCCATGCTTCCAGATGTGTGTTTTCATATTGAAGCATTTGACCAATCACATTTCAGCCATTATTTGTTGCCAGGATCAGAAATCTGCCTCAAAGCCTTCACAATCAGTTCTTCGGGCTCTGCTGCATTAAACAAGACTGTTGCTTTTAACCAATCAGATTTCGAGTTGGCAACCCCACAATGCTTTTACATAGGCATTGGCATTTTGCTGGCTGGGACATGTCATTGCTTTCACAAACTATGATTGGCTAGTAGGCGGGCCAAAGCAGCCAGAGATCGCAAACTCCACCCACAATGGCCGACAGAGCAAAACAAATGGATTTTGTTGCAGATTTGCTCACAAAGCTATTTTCCAGACGGACTTTTCCAGAAAAAAATGGACATCATTAAGAAAGGGCGGTCAACTCCGAAGCTAGCAAGCCTGTTACAGCCAGGAAAAGGGTGTGTTCGCCACTTTCAGCACGCTAACTTAGCTGCAAAAGCAAATATATTCTTGTGTTGATATAAAGCCATTTTCAAGACGAACTATGCCGGAAATATGACAGGACAGGCTCGACTTTCATCATTAGCTTCGATGGCGATAGAAAAAAAGGAAGAAAGAAAGGAGGATGGATATTGTGTACAGTTAAAAAGGATTTTTGGTGAGTATAATATGGGTATATTCCTAAATAATATTTCAATTGTGGGCCTGGTTCTGATAACTGAAAAGCTCCAGTGTTTGTATTTAATCACTAAATGCTGCTAGGAAGTGGATTTTACCCCATTTAACCCCATTTTAATTTTTGCCGTTTCGCCATTGACGTCCATCGCTGTCTTTTCCCGGGAGAAATCACCCCCCTGGCCTGGTTGTAATGTCTCAAAAGCTCCAGTATTTGTATTCAATCAATAAATGCTGCTAGAAAGAGGATTTTACCTCATTTTAGTGCATTTTTTTGCTGTTTCACGTATGGACGTATATGGACGTATCGACGTTCATCTCTGTCTTTTTACCGGGGAAATGATACTGCGGGCCCGGTTCTGATGTCTAAAAAGCCCCAGTATTTGCATTTAATCAATAAATGCTGTTTTCGGCTGGATTTTACCCCATTTTCGGGCAATGTTTGCCCGTACGCCATTGACGTTCATTGCTGTCTTTTCCCGGGAAAATCACCCCCCTGGCCTTGTTTTAATGTCTGAAAAGCTCCAGTATTTGTATTTAATCATGAAATGCTGCTAGGAAGTGGATATTACCCCATTTTTGTGCATTGATTTATTGATTGTTTTCTGTTTCGCAGCTGTAGCTGCAGTAGAGGTTTTATAGCCATAAAATAGTTTGAGGGTTGGATTGATACATTGAAGGCGCTACCAGAAAATGCACGGTCCGCCACTGTCTAAAAGTCTACGCACTAAAACCTGCAACAGTCATTCGATTGAGAGCAACCAATGAATGGAAAAGTTAGAGAATCTGAAGGGAATAGTTTCATGTTGTCATTCCATCGCTTCACGTTGTCAGGATTGTCTTGAGTTTGAGTTTCATTTGATAAGGGACAGCACATATTAATGATTAATATTTATATTCATGTTAATGAACACATACCGTAAAACCTCTATTACAACGGCATGCCGTTCTATATTTCAAACTTTCTCCCGCAGTGCCGTTCTATTTTTCAAACTTTCTCCCGCAGTGCCGTTCAATTAGAGGTGGCGTTCAATTAGAGGGTGCCGCTCTATTTTTCGACTAGCTGGTCAGAATTTTGAGAAGATGCGGCAAATTTTATGGATGAAAAGAGAAACCAGGTAACATACACGTACATTATATTTAAAGTCACAAATCCAAGGCGATTACTGGTAAGTAATTACAAATTCACTGGTGAAAATCAAGTGACACGTCGCTGTCCTCGTCATTCACATCACCTTCCGCATCAGCGTCGAGTTTCTGAGTGAGTTCCCGTTCATCGTCACCAGCATTGGCTCGCGCTTGCTGGAGATGTTGCAAACCAGTCTGAATTGGGCTGTCTAACCTGGAACAATGGATCTGGCAATCCTTCTAGCCGTCGAGAGCGTTGGTCAATCCGCATCCCTTGAACGACTTGATGATTAGATCCTTTGGCAGATGATCCCAAGCATCGACAAGCCATTTCAAATAAACTTCATTTGTTGGTGCTCGCATGTTGCCGATTTGATGTAGCTCTTCTCGCCGTGCAACATCCAGTTCTCGTAGAACTGTCGGACTTTAGCCTTGAATGGGGCGTTCCAGTAGACCTCGAAGGCCTGTATAAATTTGGTTCAGCCTCCTGGAATCACGGCCACATCAATATGGAGCTTCTTCAATTGCTTCTTGGTGGCATCGCTAATGTGACAACAGTATGAATCCCAGGCAAGAAGGCGCTTGCCATCTGACCACCTTCTAAGGTTGAGAAAAACCTCTATTTCACCGGAATGCCGCTCTATTTTTCAAACTTTTCCCGTAGTGACGTTCAATTAGAGGTGCCGTTCAATTAGTGGGTGCCGTTCAATTAGAGGGCGCCCTTCAATTAGAGGGTGCCGTTCTATTTTGTAGCTGAGGGCTAATTTCTATGTTTAGTCCTAAACATCCCTCATCTTTAGTCTTGACCAGAACAAATATCATTTTAAGAACAGGCGGTAACATGACAATTGGACATTTGTAAATTCTGTATTATAAGTTAAACATTATTTCAATTATTTAACGTTTGTGTACATTTTTGGAAGATCCTGTATATGTGGTATATTATAGGAAAATAGAGACTTCAAGAAAATACAAATGTGCATTCATTATCAAGAGTTATTTTCTACACATTATTTTGATAGGAATCTGTATGCCACTTTTGTTAGATTTTAACAGCATTAGATCATATTTAGGACAATTTGAAAAATATAGGTGACCTGTAACAGAAATCTGTTATTTGAGTTGGAATTGACGATGGACTATATTCAGCAGTAAACCTATCCACCATTTAGAACCACAATACTTGAACTTTCCACCAGAATGTTTCGAACACATACAACATACTCCCCTCGTTATACCTTACAGACGTTCTGTGGTAGGAAACTGTCTCCATTTTTGTCAGGTCATGGAGAAGATATTTTTCCAAGAAAAATGAGATGGAACAAATCAAAGAAGTTTGAAAATATAGAAGGCTAACTGATATGCCGCCTTGGCTGTCGCCATTATATGCCCTGCTCTTTTTATTATTACGGCAATTGGGGTAAAGTTTGTTTAATAGCAGACTAATTAAGACTTGTAAAGGTAAGAGTAGATCATTGTTCTTTACTTTAAGTGATACCATTTTGTGCCACTGTTTAATGCATCAGATGTGCCAAAAGAAAATGCTCTGCAAATCTGAAATCACTGATGATTTGATGTCTCACTGCACTTTCTTGTTCAAGTGCCTTTAAAGACTTCTCCTAGATCTATTTAGTTAAGTATAAGCTAATAAGTTAGTAAACAATGCCCAATTCAGGGTCTGCAGACTCGGTGTGTGCACTGGAAGGCCAGTTATGTCACAAGTCTCCGGAAGGTCCTGTTCAAATCCATTAAAACTCAGAGGATGCTACTCTAAAGTATTCATAATGGGTCCTCCACATCAGCCGTTTTGAGAAAGCGAATGCTACAGCTGTATCCCAGAATGCTTTTCGTGCTTCTGTCGACACCGCTGTAAGAAATCATTTTAAACAGCAGCATTTACTGGAAACATGATTTATACATAAATATACAATACAAAACAAGTTTTTAACTGTAGCATTTTGCCTTATTTGAATGCATAATTACATATATTAAAACAACAGCCCCAAATTAGTAATAAACGTGACTGTTTCTGCTTAGTAATGCATAGTGTGTTGCAATTTAGAGGTTGAATCATAGATTTATACAATGCGGTTTAATTATTTTGTTTTATATTTGTATTTATATTTTTGATCTGAATTAAAACAATTTCCATTTTTATACGACTCAACCAGGAAATACACTGCAGATCAGACCTTCCCTTTTGGTTACCCAAGAGAAGGAGAAGGATCCTTCCTTTGGGAGGGTCCTCCACCAACCACGTTAAGCAAGTCCTTTATCAACGCAGGTGGAGCAAGCCCATAAGGGTAAAACACCCTGAATTGGGACACAGCCTGAGGGCTACAAATCAGCCAGAGGACTGCAAAATGAGGACGTAACTTCTCTCAAAACCTTCAGCCCTGACATCCCTTGTGAATCACAGGACATTGATAGTGTACAGTTGCCTTGAATGTTTGATTTTGGAAGCAATAGCTGGGCTGCATTTGCTACTCGCTCGTCACTGCTCAGGTTGACACCATGGCAGTTGTCATATAATCCTTGGCCTTTGCGAGGCCCATATTTGGGTGGATTGCATTCTCTCCGTTAGTCTATTTGCGGGGACCTGAAGGCGTCTACCATAGACACACAAGTCGTTCGGAGGAATCAGGGCAGGCATGCATGCAGCCTACTAATACACAATGACTTCAAAATGCTTAACTTTTCATTTCCAATGGTGTGTTTTATGTCTTTGTCAGGCAGTCCCACATTCACACTAAAATAAAGAGGAAAATACTTTCTTCTGGATTTTTACTTGCAAGGAGAACGACCGTTGAAACTCCATTCTGACTATACACATTTTCTGTTGTTTTATTACATTCGAGGGTGCTCTGGGGTGCAAACTTAAGTGAGACGTCTGAGCGTGCATGTTCTTTGAGTCTAATACATGTGTACCAAAACATGTCCGCAATAGTTAAACAGAAGCGTTGGGAAGCCTTGTGGAGGGCAGATGCCGCAGGTGCAGATAAACAATCTTTCACACTCACAATCAAATCCAGTGAGAATATTGAGTGTCCAATCAGTCTATAATGCATGTCTTTGGGATGTCTGACGTGTCTCAGTCTGTTGTCTGCAAAGACTCGGTGTCTTCCCAGCAGCTGATTAAGCCGAAAGGGTGGGACGGTCCAACACTGCCATGAATTGGTACATCTGTTAGTTAAGGACAACTGCCACAATCAGCAAACTGTCGGAAGATTGCTTTGCATTTTAATTCTGGCCGTCTTATGGTTGTATTTTCTTTGTGATTATAGTTTGTCGCCGACTCAGTTGTGCTGGTTTTGTTGTTGCTTGGTTACTTTTCCCAGTTTTTTTATTGGGGTCTTTAATTTGTGAACTGCCTTTTGTTATTAAATTACACGTTAGTGCACCTGCACTTTTGTCCGCCTGATTTCCCTACATCTGGGTCCAACTCTGCTTCACTCGCCTGTAAGATCATAACAGAATCTTCCGACCAAAATAATCGATCCAGCAGGAATCGTCAGTGTGGGAATTAATGCTGGTCTTCTTACCGGCCGTGACCCAACTCTGACGCCTGGCCTTTGCTGGCGGTTGAAACTTTTCTTTTTTCTGATGGTGAAATCTATAATATAGATTGATTGTTTCGCTGTGGCGATCCCTGAGGGGATAAACCAAAAGTCTTATGCATACAAAAGAAGTAAATTGGACAATGAATAGTGGAACGTGCCTCTTTAAATAAATGAAACATTTTCATTTAATTTGTTTTTCCTTTGATAAATTTGTCATTTTCAATAATCAATTAAACATCACACAATTTTTGCACCCGATGTACTGCCCTTTTCCAACGCATATCACATTGAAAGCTCCACAAAAAAGACATTCGATGGCAATTTAGAAAAGAGTAGTGAGATACTGCAAATCTTTGATGGCAACCAGAGTAGTTTACTATTGGATAACTTTATTGGATTGGATAACTTTATTCATCCCGTATTCGGGAAATTTCATTGTTACAGTAGCAAGAAAAGCCATAGTTATAAGTTAGACAGAACAGTTCGCAAAGGCCGCAGAACAACAACGCAGAAGCACAAAGTACAAAGCAAATCAAAGTAAATGGGATCATTAAGAATCACCAAATCAAATCATTTAAGACAGAAAAGCAGCAAAAACACAAAACGAGCTAGAGTGGACGGAGCTACCGCCACCGGCTGCCACTTGAACGACGCCGTTCAAGGCGGCTGCTAGTTGCAGTGGCTCTGTAAACCATCACTCGTATTCTGTGTTTTTAGGGCTTTTTTAGAGCTTTTTTATCCTTTATTCTTACGTTTTATTGTCTCTTAGGATTTTACTTGTTACTTTGCTTTATATATTATATTCCAAACTTTAATGTTTTAAAACTTTACTTTCAAGACTCTACTCCAGGACTCAAGTAGTGTGAGAGGCAGTCTTTGAGCTATTAGTTTAGTTTATCTTTGCGAATTCTGAACATTATATTTTGACCCACTCAGCCATGCCTCCGCTGTTTTACACAAAGGATCAGCTGTTAGCGCTACGCAACACCTGGATTCCCCTGGACCTGCCCGCGGAGTTAAAGAGGAAGAGAAGAGGATGCAGAGCTGGACGAAAATGTCAGGAGAGAAAGCGACGCTTCAGACCCAGCATTCCATCTATTATTATGGGGAACGTAAGATCTCTCCCCAATAAGATGGAAGAGCTAACGGCGCTTACCAAACAACAACGACAATATCAGAAAATCTGCATTATGTGCTTCACGGAGACCTGGCTGAATGAACTAATTCCGGACCCTCTCGTCTCCTTGGATGGTTTTCAGCTGGTGAGGGCGGACAGAGATGCTGAGGAGAGTGGTAGGAAGAAAGGGGGGGGACTAGCTGTTTTTATTAATAGTAGATGGTGCAGCCCCGGGCATATTACTGTGAAGGAGCAACTCTACACTTGAGATATCGAGCTAGTAGCTGTTAGCATCAGGCCGTTTTACATCTCCCGGGAGTTCTCGCACGTTATCGTAATAACTGCGTATATACGTCCCTCGGCCGATGCGGCAGTCGCCCGCGAGCTGCTTCACGCCACTGTGTCCCGGCTGCAAACGTCACACCCCCAGTCTCTCTTTCTTATCTCTGGTGATTTTAACCATGCTCCCTTGGCTTCTACTCTCCCCACCTTCACTCAGTATGTGAAGTGCCACACCAGGGAACAAAAAACTCTGGACCTGCTGTATGCCAACACAAAGGAGGCATACAGCTCAGTCCCTCTCCCCCCACTGGGCCGCTCAGACCACAACCTGGTCCATCTGATCCCCACCTACATCCCTATGGTGAGGAAAATAAAACCTACCACGAGGATCATACAAAGATGGACCGAGGAGACCAGCATGGTATTGAGAGACTGTTTTGAGACCACTGACTGGGAGGTGCTGTGCAATTCACATGGTAATGACATTGACAGCTTGACCCACTGCATCACAGATTACGTTAATTTCTGTGTTGAGAACATTGTACCCTCCAAGAAGGTCCGTTGTTTCTCCAACAATAAGCCGTGGGTCACCAGGGATCTAAGGGCCCTCCTGAACAAGAAGAAGAGGGCTTTTAGGTCTGGGGAGAAAGAGAGTCTGAAAATGGTCCAGAAAGAGCTGAAGAGAGAGATAAGGAAGGGAAAGACCATCTACAGGAGGAACCTGGAGAACCAACTCCAGAGAGGCAACACCAAAGAGGTCTGGAGGAGCTTGAGGACCATTTCGGGCCATGGAGGCAACAGCGAGAGAGACCCGGAGTCCGGCGGCAGGGAGTGGGCCAATGAACTGAATCAGTTCTTTAACAGATTCAGTCCTACCCCCACTCCCCTGACCCCCCAGACCAGAAGCAACGCTCCCCCCTCGTTCTCCTCCTCTTCCTCCCCCTCTTCCACCGGTCTCTGCATTACTGTTGATCAGGTGATAAAACAGCTAAAGAAGATCGAGGCAAGGAAGGCTACCGGTCCAGACGGCCTCAGCTCCAGACTACTGAGAGAGTGTGCGGATCAGCTTGGTAAAGTGATTCTGCATATTTTCAACCTCAGTCTGCAGAAGGTCCCCACCTTGTGGAAAACTTCCTGTGTGGTCCCAGTTCCTAAAACTGCGTACCCCAGGGAGCCAAACCACTTCAGGCCGGTAGCATTAACCTCTCACCTGATCAAGACATTGGAGAGAATCATCCTTAATCACCTCAGCCCCCTGATGAATGCAGAGCTGGACCCTCTGCAGTTTGCCTATCGTCCAGGCATTGGTGTGGAAGATGCTACCACCTACCTGATGCACAGGTCTCTTTCACACCTGGAGGACACGGGAAGCACGCTGAGAATGATGTTTTTTGACCTCTCCAGTGCGTTCAACACCATTCAGCCGGTCCTACTGAGAGGGAAACTGGAAGAGGCTGGAGTAAGGAACCACCTAGCCGCATGGATCATCGAATTCCTCACTGACAGACCACAATATGTGAGACTCCAGGACTGTATGTCTGATGTGGTAGCTTGCAGCACGGGGGCCCCACAAGGCACAGTGCTCTCCCCACTCCTCTTCTCCCTCTACACATCAGATTTCAAACATAATACAGACACCTGCCACCTCCAGAAGTTTTCTGATGACACCGCTATTATTGGACGAGTGACGGACGGGAACGACCTGGAGTACAGGGGAGTCATCACAGCCTTTGTTGACTGGTGTAGGCAAAACCACCTCTACATCAACACTAGTAAGGAAATGGTCATCGATTTCCGGAGGAATCCTCAACAGACCACTCAGGTGAACTTCCAGGGTATAGACATTGAAATCGTGGAGAATTTTAAGTACCTGGATGTTCACCTCAACAACAAACTAGACTGGTCCACAAACATAGATGCCCTGTACAAAAGGGGCCAGAGCTGCCTCTACCTACTGAGGAGTCTACGGTCCTTTGGAGTGTGCAGGACACTGCTGAGGACTTTCTATGACACTGTGGTGGCATCTACAGTGTTTTATGGAGTGGTCTGTTGGGGATGCGGGAGCACGGAGAGGGACAGGAACAGGCTGAATAAGCTGGTCAGGAGGGCCAGCTCTGTTCTGGGCTGTCCTCTGGACTCTGTGGAGGAAGTGGGAGAGCGGAGAATGCTGACCAGGATGATGTCCATCATGGACAGCACCTCCCACCCCCTGCATGAGTCTGTGGAGTCCCTCCGAAGCTCCTTTAGCAATAGACTGCGGCACCCTCATTGCAGGAAGGAGCGCTTCCGCAGATCCTTCCTCCCATCAGCTGTCAGGCTCTTTAACAAAAAAATGGCTGAGTGTTAAGACCTACCGTATGCATGCATGTATATTTATTTGTATGTATGTATGTATATATGTGCTAAGCAACACGCTTATTTATTTATATATTTATTCATGTATTTATTTATTAACTTACTTATTACCTATCTATTTATGTCTAAAATCCCTTTCCTATTCCTGCATCCTCACCCTCTTACTACTGTGACAATGAAATTTCCCGAATACTGGATGAATTAAAAAAAAGTTATCCAATCCAAAAACGGATACAGACTCAAAAGACAAAGTTGGACAAAAACTGGAACCACACACAGGAAGTCTTCCACAAGATGGGGAACTTCTGCAGACTGTGACCGAGGTAGAGAATATGCAGAGTCACTCTTCCAAGCTTATCTGCACAGTTCCTCAGTAGTCTGGAGCTGAAGACAACAGTAGCAGAGTAGAGCCCCTCGACTCCTGTTGCTGGTAAGCATCTTATCCCACGATGGAATGGTTGGTCAGAAGCGTTGCCTCTTCTCCCGGCACTTTTGTCCAGCTCCGAATCTCCGGCGGCACCGAGGTGTTGCTCCTTCTGCTGTGTATTGTACCAGCTAGTCCCATGTGTGTGACAGCGTAGGCATGGCTGATGGTTCCAAAAAAAGAAGTGGCAGAAAGAAGCCAGGCTAACAGAACAAAGAAAGTTGTAAAAACATTAAAGTAAAAAGTATAAAGTACCAAGTAAAGTAAAAAGGAATGTATTAAAATGTAATTTTAAAAAAAGATAGAAGGGCTGTAAAACACGAAAAACATAAGAGTGTACAGAGCTACTGCCACTGGCTCCCGCGTGAACGGCGCCATCTGATCCCTCAAGATCCTGCACATTTGCAACTACTGTACAGTAGTCCTGAAATTATGTTGAATTTATGTATTTTAGTAAGTGGTCAAATTGCAATCATTTGTGATATCTTTGTACCACTACCAAGTTTTTGTTCACTTGTATTTCACTTGGGAATGTTCACAACGCTGTTTTACACTATTTTGGTATGTGTTGTTTGGGGATGCAATATGACATAGCCACTGTTAAGTGAAAAAGCCTCAACTATCCCCTGTGGCCTGAACCCTTATTGAAAGGAGCATTATGCCTGTAGCTGGCCTTGATTTTAGGCCAGGAAAGTTATCTGTCCTTGTCAATCAGTGTAACAAGCTAAGCTGTGGTTGAAAGTTATGACTTGACAAAAGGCATTGAATAGAAGTTTACAATTGTGTGTGAAAGGTTAACATCGGAAACACATTCATAACAAAATAATCTTAGTCATATTGCTAACATAAGTACTTGTGCAAAAAGTGATCCCACTTTACCTAAAATTGGGTTTATGAATATTAAATCACCTGGATCCAAAGCAATAAAAACAACTTAGTTTATCTGTGTTTTCACAAACTCAGGCACACGGAATTAAAATGCACAATAACATTTAATAAAAAGAGCACACTAAAATACACGCTATCAAAAAGAACCACAAAGTTAGTGCAACCGAGTTTGTGAGTAAACTAAGGAGTGGGCACAAACGACCAAGAAGTCAGAACTAAGGTGTCATGAAATCTATGCGGTTAATAGGGTAGAAGAAAAGCAGCATGACCAAGTTGGTGAATAAACTGAGGGACCAAACTAGTACCAAAATTATCACAAGAAAATACAACTATACGAAAACAGCAGACAGATTTCGGGGACACAGCGCTAAGCAAACAATAGTCCGACAATCAGCTGATTGTGGCAGTTGTCCTTAAATACTGGGCGCACCAATGTGTAGCAGGTGCGTTGCACAGCCACACCCTTTAAGTTCAATCAGCTGCTGAAAATACAAAGTGATTGCAGACAACAGAATATGACACTCAGAGACCGTTATCTTAATAGAAAAAAGTGGGTTTCATATTAAACTTTCTTCACCAACTTACACCAGTTTATTTTTATTTAAATTGCTTTCTGTTTCAATCTAATGTTAATTCATTTTCCGTACCGCTTACACAAGGCTGGCGGGGGGCAATGGAGTCTATCCCAGACACCTACTCAATCTAGCAATGATTATAGTTAAAATTGTGAAATTTGCCTTTCTCTTGTTTAAACAGTTGGGACAACCTCAAAGTTGGTTTTAGTTTCATGAGAATCAGCACCTCCAAATCTGAGACCATGGTCCTCAGTCGGAAAAAGGTGGTATGCCCTGTCAGGGATCAGGTCTTCCCCCAGGTGGATGAGTTTAAGTACCTTGGGTGTTCTTCACGAGTGAGGGAAGAACGGAGTGGGCGATCAACAGGTGGATCGGTACGGCATCTGCAGTGATGCGGACTCTGCACTGGTCCGTCGTGGTGAAGAAGGAGCTGAGCCAAAAGGCGAGGCTCAATTTACCGGTCGATCTACGTTCCCACCCTCATCTATGGTCACGAGCTGTAGGTCGTGACCGAAAGAATGAGATCCCGGATACAAGCGGCTGAAATGAGTTTCCTCCCCAGGGTGTCCGGACTCTCCCTTAGAGATAGTGGGTGAGAAGCTCGGTCATCTGGGAGGGGCTCGGAGTAGAGCTGCTGCTCCCCCGGATCGAGAGGAGCCAGATGAGTTTGCTTGGGCACTTGAGCAGGATGCCCCCTGGACGACTCCCTGGGGAGGTGTTCTGGACACCTCCCACCGGCTGGAGGCCGCGGAGCCGACCTCGGACACGCTGGGGAGACTGTCTCCTGGCTAGCCCAGGGACGCCTTGGGGTCCTCCCGGAAGAGCTGGATAAAGTGGGTGGGGAGAGGGAAGTCTGGGCTCCCCTGCTGAAGCTGCTGCCCCCGCGACCCGACTTCGGATAAGCAGATGAAGATGAGATGAGAGATTATATTTAGATATTAATACATTATAGTCTTTTCATATGCCTGTAACTTTGATATTAAATAAATACACTTCTTGATAATTGTACTTGTGTTACTTGTATTTTCGTATAGGCACGGAAACATGTAGTATGATATGTAATAATAACAGGGGTGATCCTATTTCGCGTTTTTTTGATTATCGTGGCCATGCTCTAAAAACATTTGGTTTCCCCAGTCTCCTGTGCTCCTGAGCTCAAAACAACACAACAATTCATGTGTTACTCTGAAAATGCTCATGCATACACGTGTATATACTACAAGAGATTCCTGCTTCAAGTGCAAAATTTCTCTGACTGAGCCACAATGGTTTCCTGATCTGTGAGCTTTCCGCTGTTTTGTCTGTTTATCTGTAAAAGTGGGATAAAGAAAGAATGGAAAGTCTGGAGGGAAGAATGCTATAGGAAAATAGAGATTGAGTGATTTTAAAAGAACAATTGTAAACTAATGGAGTACATTGACTCTTTATGAGAAGTAGTAAAAAACGCAATATTGATAAATTGAAATATTGTCATCTATATAAATATACGTGTATATATACAGCCATATGAATATATAGTATTACCCGCCTTTGTGAAAGAACTGGCCAAATCCATTTTACAGATTTGAAATCTTGTTTGTAAATGGAATTTGATGCAGGGTCTTAGAGGACTTAGTCATCTAGTTAAATTTTTTTTGTTGAAAGATCAATAGGGCCATATTCCCATGAGCATAGTTAAAGTGGATAGGCCTATGATTTCATTAAACGTGAGGCAATACCTTCTAGCATAGTTCGTAATGAACTGCATTTAATTACAAATCTTGGACCACAAGCAGACAATGAAAACTGATAGTTTAACGATAATAAAAATTAAAGCTTAAGACTTGAATAACAATGATTTAATGAAGACAAAAAATATTCGGTTTCCATTTTGCACTCTGCCTCTGTTCTGATAAATAAAAGCATGGTTTAAAGGTTAGTGCTGATGCATGCCCCTTTAAAGACAAACATGGAAAATATGAATACTGGATGAATTGTGTCTGAACTTTTAGCTGAAGATTTATGTGCCCCCTCCCCCTACTATAAAGCCTGCTACGGTTACGGTATTCGTCATACTTGTATGCTTAGGAAACCGCTTACAACTTCCCACATTGGCATGTAACTTTGATTTATGACGCTTGCGTAAATTTAACAGCATTTCATTTCAGGGATTAGCTATAAGGAAAAAAACATGACTCTATATTAAGGTTAGGAATAAGGGAGGCAAAAAAGGATAAATTGCAAACATGTATTTTCTTTCGCATTTTTTAAGAGACAATAGTGTTTTTAGGTCGTTTTCTTACCTGACTACAGCGTGTTACTTCTGCCTTCATCAGAGTTGATGAAGGCGGAACTAACACGTAACATGTCAGGTAACCAAACAACCTAAAAACACAATTGTCTGTTATAAACGAACTTGTCAAAACATAGATAACCACAGGGAGAAAAAATGAACTTGATACAGACTACTATGGCTTTACTAAGAACTTACATGTTTATAAATCTGAAATGTCTATTCTTTGAGCAGCAGTGTTCACTCACATATGCAATAATTGTAAATGATCACACCACCAACAATTTCTTGGAACATAAATCATTTATTAATCACTAGAGGAACACAGCACACTGTAAAACAATTTGTAAACAAAAAAAATCTTGGGCCATAATCACATAACCTACCATGAAAAAATAGAAATATTTTTTTTGTTTGTCAGGATGTCCACTGGCCCCAGTTGCCCAATGGGGCTGGTCAATGACACTCGTCATTCGATAGAGAAGCCGGGGGTGCTCGGATATGTAAAAAACTAAAAATGAAGGAAGAACTCTAATTTTGCCAGCATACTTGGAAAAACAGCATAGTGCAATTTGATTTAAAAGCTATTGACAGACAGATGAAGGTGGTAAAACAAAAGCTTTACGCAGGCCAGAATGTACCTCAGTGATGACATTAACAAAGCAGAAACCTTCACCATTGACTGAATGACAATTTGCAATCTTTCTGAATAAAGGACATGTTTGAAACTTTAGTAAGCAACATTAGTTATTTTTTCAACTCACATTAATGTACTTAGTCTATCTGATGGACTGTCATAGCTTGCTAAACGTCAATGTACATTATAAGCTCCCTGAACCACTAGGGCTAAGCACAACTACAGTGCCGTACAGTATTTGCCCCCTTCCTGATTTCTGTGATTTTTGCATATTTATCACACACAGGTTTCAGACATCAAATCAATTTTAATATGACACAGAGACAACCCAAGGAAAGAGGAAATGCAGTTTCTAAATGATGATTTTATTTACCAAGGCAGAAAAAATTACAAACTTGTCTAGCCCTGTGTGAAAAAGTAATTGCCCCCCTTTTTTAAATCACAAATTAACTGTGACTAATTACAATTGTAGGAGAGCCGAGTTAAATTTCATAGGCCACACCCACACCTGATTACCACCACGTGTTGAATCAAGAAAACACTAAATCGAATGTGTGAAGTAGGCTACAAGATCAGGGGGCGCAAAGCGATACACAGGAGCTTTTGACTAAAGAAAAATACTTTTGCCAGACTACAATATAAAGTGTCATTGCATATATATATATATATATATATATATATATATATATATATATATATATATATATATATATATATATATATATATATATATATATAAAATATATTTAGTTGTGGTCAAAAGTTTACATATACTTGTGAAGAACATAATGTCATGGCTCTCTTGAGTTTCCAGTTATTTCTACAACTCAGATTTTTCTCTGATAGAGTGATTGGAACAGATACTTCTTTGTCACAAAAAACATTCATGAAGTTTATATATGTACCTTGACATACGAGTGCCCCGACGTACAAGCAAATTGAGATACGAATACAATTTTGAGCAAATATTTATCTTGAGATACGAGACAAATTTTGATATACGAGCATACAGCAGACTTGAGAGGCTGCTCATAATAATAATAATAATAATAATAATAATAATAATAATCAGACAGGCTTTGTCATCATACCCAGCTGCGTATGACGAAATTGGTAGTGCTTCTCCACAAGGTGCGCTTTCCTGGCAAAAGGCCTAAATAAGTGATAATTTCAGACTCGTTGGCATTCCGCCGTGATGGATACATCGCATTACCCCTCGAGCGCAACCAAATGCCGGCGACTGCAGAAAAAGTTTGCCTTGCCAACAAAGAAAGAAAAAAACGGATCACTTACCTCCCACTGTCTCCTAACTTACCTTCAGTCAGCCACTAGAAGGCAGATCACCGCCCAACGTCCTTCGGTGTTACCGCAAGTTTAGATTTCTGATGGATGTGGGGAAAAAACTGTCCTTAAGCCTATTTGTCCGTGCTTTGTGGGACCTATAGCGTCTGCCAGAGGGCAGCAGCTGGAACAGATTATGACCAGGGTGGTAAGGGTCCCCTATGATGTTCTTGGCTCTGCTGAGGTAACGAGGGCTGGCAATGTCTTCCAGTGAGGGCAGAGAGCAGCCGACAATCCTCTGGGCAGTGTTAATCACTTTCTGCATGGCCTTTTTGTCTGCCGCCGTGCTTCCAGCGTACCACACTGTGATGCCGTACGCCAGGATGCTCTCTACAGTGGTTCTATAGAAGGTTATCAGAAGCTTGGTGCCCAAGTTGTTCTTCCTAAGTACCCTGAGGAAATGGAGTCGTTTCTGAGCCTTCTTCACCACTGCCGTGATGTTTGTAGACCAAGAGAGCTGATCCGCTGCGGTAATATGAAAATATGTTTGGGTGGTGATCTGCCTCCTACTAGCTGACTGAAGGTAAGGTAAGTGAAAGACAGTGAGAGGTAAGCGACCTGTATTCATAACAGCAGAATGCCAAATTACAAGTCCGTAACTTGCACTTATTTAGGTCTTTTGCCGAGTAAACGCAGCTTATGGAGAAGCACCACCAATTTCGTCACACGCAGTTTCTGGGTGTGATGACAAGTAGGGTTTTTGTGTTGTTGATAATGACGACAGGGCCTATGTCCGATTATTATTATTATTATTATTACCTCACCCCGAAGTTATTACACAGAAGGGATTGTGTGTCGTGCTACCGCAAGTTCAGAATCCTGATGGCTGTTGGAAAAAACGGTCCTTAAGCCTATTTGTCCGTACTTTGTGAGACCTGTAGCGTCTGCCAGAGGGCAGCAGCTGGAACAGGTTGTGACCAGGGTGGTATGGGTCCCCGACAATGTTCCCGGCTCTGCTGAGGTAACGAGGGCTGGAAATGTCTTCCAGTGAGGGCAGAAAGCAGCCGACGATCCCCTGGGCAGTGTTAATCACTCTCTGCATGGCCTTTTTGTCTGCTGCCGTTCTTCCAGCATACCACACTGTAATGCAGTATGCCAGGATGCTCTCCACAATGGCTTCATAGAAGGTCACCTGAAGCTTAGTGTCCAGGTTGTTGCTCCTGAGTACCCTGAGGAAATGGAGTCGTTTCTGGGCCTTCTTCACTACTGCCGTGGTGTTTGTAGACCAGGAGAGCTTATCCATGATGTGGACCCCCAGGAATTTAAAGGACTGGACCCTGTCTACACATACTCCATTTATGAGGAGTGGGGCCAGATCAGTGCTGTGTTTGCGAAAGTCCAGGATTATTTCTTTAGTTTTCGTGGTGTTCAGTGTGAGATTGTTCACCGAGCACCACGAAGACAGTTTGTTGAACTCATCTCTGTAGGCCGACTCATCCCCTCCTGAGATGAGTCCGACCACAGTGGTGTCATCGGCAAATTTGATGATGGAATTAGACTGGTGGGTTGGTGTACAGTCGTATGTGTACAGGGAGTACAGAAGAGGACTCAGTACACAGCCTTGAGTGTAGCCAGTGCTCAGTGTAATGGAAGAAGAGAGGTGGGGACCAAGTCTAACAGTTTGTGGTCGGTTGGTTAAGAAGTTCTTTATCCAGCAGCAGATGGAAGAGGACAGTCCGAGGTGGGAGATTTTGTGAGCCAGAATGTCCGGTTTTGTGAAAAAAAACAGCCAGCTGGTCAGCACAGACTTTGAGCACCCTCCCAGGTACTCCGTCGGGGCCAGCAGCCTTCCTGGTGTTCACAGACCGCATTACCAGTCTCACTTCATGTTCCTGAAACTTCAGTGTACTGCTGCAGGGTGGTGGTGGGGGTGTTGAGACTGGGTCTGATTTGTTAGTCTCAAAGCGGGCAAAGAAACGGTTCAGTTCCTCAGCTAGTGAGGCATCTGTGTTAACAGACATGTTATTGTAATTGTAATTGGTAATATGTCGTATTCCCTGCCACATCTTCTTTGGGTTATTTCCTGTGAAGTGCTCCTCAATTTTCCTTGTATAGGCTGCCTTGGCCTTTTTAATGCCGCTCTTCAGCTCTGCTCTGGCAGCGCTGTATTGTACCTTGTCCCCTGACCTGAAGGCAGTGTTACGGCATTTGATGAGTGCCTGGGTCTCCTTGGTCATCCAGGGTTCTTGGTTAGGAAAAACCTGTATCCGTTTATTAACAGTGATGTTGTCGGTGCAGTTTTTGATGTAGGAAAGTACAGTGTCCGTGTAGTCCTGGAGGTTGTGGTGTTCGAAAAGTTCCCAGTTGGTGCGGGAAAAACAGTCCTGCAGCTGAGAAAGGGCGTCCTCGGGCCAAGTTTTTAATTAGCATCTTTATTTGTGGCCTTGTTAGCCTCCGGAGTGGAGTGTATGTGGGGGTGAGGGCAGAACAGTCTTTATACACGCTTTGTTGAAGTCACCAGCGACAATAAAGACTCCATCGGTGGTCAAGCTTCTGTTTGTTTACAACCGTTAGCAGGAGGCTGAGTGCCGTGCTAACGTTAGCATCCGGTGGGATATAGAGAGCCATTACTATGATAACCGTTAGCTCCCTAGGTAGATAGAAGGGCCGGCACCGTACCGCCAATAGCTCTAAATCCGGGGAGCAGTGAGTGTTAATGATCTTACCGTCGCAACACCATTTATTGTGTATGAACACGCAAAGTCCCCCTCCTTTGCCTTTCCCTGTTAATTCTTTCGAACGATCGTTTCGAAATAGCGTCCGGCTAGCTAGCGATACCGCGGCGTCGGGGATTTGCGGGTGTAGCCACGTTTCTGTGATGAGAATAATGTTGCAGTTCCTGACAAAACTGTTGGTAGCAATCTGAAGTTTCAACTCATCAGAGGTGGTCGGTGTGGTTGCTGCCTTGGCTTAGCAGCTAGGCCCGCCCGGCATCCACGCTTTTTCTTTCTTTCCCTTCGCCACCTCTGTCGTACTCTGAGTGGGCTGACTATCCACGGAGATCCCGGAGGTCTCGAGATGTCCTCGGGGATATCGTCGGTCCTTTGGTAGTCTGTTGTGATGGATATATCGCATCTCCTTCCAAGATTAATTAAATCCTGGCGACTGTAGAAAGTTTGCCTTGCAGATGTTAGTAAATAACGAACGACACCAAACTGGAGAGCATTTAGCCGCTGCATCTTCATAAGAACATCATAGGCACTGTCTCTCTCCCCGCAACTCCCTCGTGTAATGTCTCTACGAGCACTTTTTCAGTGTTTTTCCCCCTTAGTCAGTGCAGAATGGCGGAGCTTGATCGCTAAAACGAGAGGAGCATACTACTTCTCATTGGCAAGTGGTCATGCGTTGTCCTATTTTGAGGACATTTGTGTGCATCATTTTCAGAATATTTTGAAGAGAAGACAAGGGCAAACAACCCTCAATAGGTTTCTTTTAGCTGCAGCTGAAAGTCAGGGTGGAGGCGGGGCAAATAGAGCCAGGTATAAAAAGCCGCTATAAAACAAGATTCGAATTAAGTTTAGTGTAAGGTTAGATGAAACTTATTTTTGAGTGTCTGTATCGTAATTCAAGTTCATTTCAATTTGTTTATCTTGTTACGAGCGCGTTGACGTGCAAAAGTCTCTCTCTCCCCCCTCTCTCTGTCCCTCTCTCCCCTCTGCGAAATCCGTCTAATTTTAGTACTATTAAACATCATAACCACTAGTTATTTGTTACTCTGTTAATAGATGTCGAATTAGAACACATTAAAAAAAAATTCCAATCCAATATCCTGTTTTTGGTGTTTTTTCAGAGGGTTGGAACGAATTAATTTGTTTTTAGTTCATTTCTATGGGAAACGTTCATTTGAGATGAGTAAATCAATATACAAGCTCAGTCCTGGAACTCTTTAAGCTTGTATCTCGAGGTACCACTTTTACAGTAATGCCTTGACATACGAGTGCCCCGACATATGAGGAATTTGAGATACGAGTAAAATTCCGAGCCAATATTTGCCTTGAGATACGAGACAAATTTTGAGATATGAGCCGGATCTCCCTTGCGTGATGTCTTTACGAGCGCTGCATTTTTCCCGTGTTTTTTTTTTGCGTTTGTCAGTGCAGAATTAAGGGAAAAACAATGGGTCCAAAGCAAGCCGGCGCAATGAAGTGTAGTGTGAAGAAAAGCCATTTAATGACAATCGATATTAAGCACGAAATATTCGAAAAGCATTAGTAGTGTACGCGTGACTGAGCTGGCTCGCCAATACGTATGGACAAGGTGGAAGTTCGCCTCGAAAGCCGCGGTGGAATACATTAACGTCTTTTTCTTGGTTATCGCAAAAGGTTTACATTTAGTGTAAAATAAGATTAAAACTTTGTTTGTATAGGAATCTAAATTCATTAAAGTTAAATTTAAAGTTTATGTTATGTTAAGAGCGCATCCATCAAGTCTCTCTCTCTCGCTCTCTCACTCTCCCATCCGCGAACTCCGCGTTGTATTGAATAATGTCTCATTTTATTATTAAACATCAGTAACCACTATTTATTTGTTACTCTGTTAGATGGTGAATTACAACGAATGAAAATGTTTTTCCATTGTAATATCCTGTTTTTTTGGTGTTTTTTTCAGAGGGTGGGAACGAATTAATTCGTATTTAGTTCATTTCTATGGGAAACGTTGATTTGAGATACGGTTAAATCGACATAGGAGCTCAGTCCCGGAATGCATTAAGCTCGTATCTCGAGGTATCACTGTAGAGTGGTACCTCGAGATACAAGCTTAATGCATTCCGGGACTGAGCTCGTATGTCGATTTTCTCGTAACTCAAACGAACGTTTCCCATAGAAATGAAGTAAAAACATTAATTTGTTCCAACCCTCTGAAAAAACACCACAAACAGGATATTGGATTGGAAAAACACTTTTATTTGTTCTAATTCGCCATCTATTAACAAAGTAACAACAAACTAGTGGTTTAATACTACTAAAATGTGTTTAATATTATTAAAAATAGACCGATTTCGCGGAAGGGAGAGAGAGTGACAGAGAGAGGGGGAAAGGGGGCTTTATGCACGGCAACGTGCTTGTAACATAACATGAACAAATTTAAATGAACTTGGAATACGATGCAGACACACTCAAAAATAAGTTTAATCTAACCTTACACTCAACTTAATTCTAATTTTGTTTTAAATTTTGATACTTTTCTTCTCCTGGCTGGGTTGGCTCTATTTGCCCCGCCTCCACCCTGACTTTCACATGCAACCTATTGAGGGTTGTTTGGTTTTGTATTCCCTTCAAAATATTCCCAAAATGATGCACACAAATGTCCTCACAATAGGATAACCCACGACCATTTGCCAACTTGCCCATGATGTTCTTATGAGCAGCCTCTTGCGTCCGCTGTCTGCTCGTATATCAAAATTTGTCTCGTATCTCAAGATAAATATTTGCTCAAAATTTTACTCATATCTCAAATTGCTCATATGTCGGGGCACCACTGTATATATATATATATATATATATATATATATATATATATATATATATATATATACATACATATACATTTATATATATATATATATATATATATATATATATATATATATATATACATATATATATATATATATATATATGTATATATATATATATATATATATATATATACATATATATACATACACTGTATAATGTGTGAGTAAATACAGTGTGTGTATATATATATATACACACACTGTATTTACTCGCATATAAGCCATCCTGCGTATAAGCTGCATCCTTAAAATTGCTGAATTTTACAAATTCTCGCGTATAAGCCGCCACCTGATCCACAATTTTCACCTACATATTCATGGTTTTTATAGGGGGTAAATATGTGTTACTTTGAAGGGAAAATCATCGCATGTGGTATTTCTGAGTTACTTTATGAATCAAAAGCATATTATTAGGATCAATATCATAAGTTAACATGCCTGTCCTTGTAAATGCAAATTATTCAATTTGAAAAAAGAAATAAGTCTATCTTGATTAGTGGCCAGCTCAGGGTCCTTAAGTTTTCATGTTACGTTGTTTAGGCACTTAGGCGGACAATTTGGGGTCCTGTAGTTATAGTTCTTTTGCATCGAGTACCGCAAACGTTTTCAGCTGAGCTTTCAATATTCATCTAAAAGTTGACTGTAACGCGTTCCGGGAGAAGAATGCCAAGCACTCTCAATTCCTTAGAATTCATATGAAGTGAGCTGATGAATAATGTGTGTCTTGGTCGCACTCTTTGACCGGAGTATCTGTATAGAGATGTCCCAGCACTATCCACCAAAACCGTAACGCTAGGCTAATTCGCTAATAGTAGTTTTATCTGTTTATCTTTTCTCTACTTTGAAATAAATGACTGTATCAGCCGCATTGTCTTGCATTATGGCGTTTTGTCTTTGTCACCTTGCAGTTCCGTGCATGTCGTCTTTTTATGCGCATATAAGCCGTACCCTTGATTCAGTCATCATTGTTTTGTCCGACAAATTTGGCTTATATGCGAGTAAATACGGTGTATGTATATGTGTACGCAAGTAAATACGGTGTATGTATGTATGTCTCTGTCTGTCTGTCTGTCTGTCTGTGTGCATGTATGTATGTATCAGTGGCGGGACGTCAGGGCCTTCAAGGCCTTCTCTGCTGGCCTAAGAAATATCTGAATCATATTATATTTTGTCCATCAAAACTTATTATTCCAAATTGTCTGTTAGCTTCCTTTCATTGCTTTTCCCCCTGGTTGCACTGCTTCCAGATGTGTGTTTTCATATTGAAGCATTTAACCAATCACCATCCAGCTATTATTTGTTGCCAGGGTCAGAAATCTGCCTCAAGGCCTTCACAATCAGTTCTGCAGGCTCTGCTGCATTAAACTAGACTGTTGCTTTTAACCAATTAGATTTCGAGTTGGCAACCCCACAATGATTTTTCATAGGCGTTAGCATTTTGCTGGCTGGGACATGTCATTGCTTTCACAAACTATGATTGGCTAGTAGGCGGGCCAAAGCAGTACCCGAGGCAGACGAGATCGCAAACTCCACCCACACTGGCCGACAGAAGCAAAAACAAATGGATTCTGTTTGCTCACAAAGCTATTTTCCAGACGGACTTTTACAGAAAAAAATGGACATCATTAAGAAAGGGCCGTCAACTCCGAAGCTAGCAAGCCTGTTACAGCCGGGAAAATGGTGCGTGTGGCACTTTCAGCGCGCTAACTTAGCTCCACAAGCAAATAGTATATTGTTGTGTTGATTTAAAGCTAATTTCAAAACGGACTATGCCGGAAATATGACAGGACAGGCTCGACTTTCATCATTAGCTTTGATGGCGATAGGAAAGAAGGAAGAAAGAAAGGAGGATGGATATTGTGTAAAAAGGATTTTTGGTGAGTAAAATATGGCTATATTCCTAAATAATATTTCAATTGTGGGCCAAGTTCTGATATCTGAAAAGCTCCAGTGTTTGTATTTAAGCTCCAATGTTTGTATTTAATCACAAAATGCTGCTAGGAAGTGGATTTTACCCCAGTTTAATGTTGGGCGCTTCACCATTGACGTCCATCGCTGTCTTTTCCCGGGAAAAATCACCCCCCTGGCCTGGTTGTAATGTCTCAAAAGCTCCAGTATTTGTATTCAATCAATAAATGATCCTAGGAAGGGTATTTGACCTAATTTTAGTGCATTTTTTGTCATTTCACGTATGGACGTATCGACGTTCATCGCTGTCTTTTTACCGGGGAAATGATACTCCGGGCCCGGTTCTGATGTCTAAAAAGCTCCAGTATTTGTATTTAATCAATAAATGCTGTTTTCGGCTGGATTTTACCCCATTTTCGGGCAATATTTGCCCGTACGCCATTGACGTTCATCGCTGTCTTTTCCCGGGAAAATGACCCCCTGGCCTGGTTTTAATGTCTGAAAAGCTCCAGTATTTGTATTTAATCATGAAATGCTGCTAGGAAGTGGATTTTACCCCATTTTTGTGCATTAATTTATTGATTATTTTTTATGTGTCGCAGCTGTAGCTGCAGTAGAGGTTTTATAGCCATAAAATAGTTTTGGAGGGTTGGATTGATACGTTGAAGGCGCTACCAGAAAATGCACCGCCCGCCACTGGTTGGTTGGTTGGTTGGTTGGTAGGGTGGTAGGTTGGTAGGTTGGTAGGTTGGTAGGTTGGTAGGTTGGTAGGTTGGTAGGTTGGTAGGTTGGTAGGTTGGTAGGTTGGTAGGTTGGTAGGTTGGTAGGTTGGTAGGTTGGTAGGTTGGTAGGTTGGTAGGTTGGTAGGTTGGTAGGTTGGTAGGTTGGTAGGTTGGTAGGTTGGTAGGTTGGTAGGTTGGTAGGTTGGTAGGTTGGTAGGTTGGTAGGTTGGTAGGTTGGTAGGTTGGTAGGTTGGTAGGTTGGTAGGTTGGTAGGTTGGGAGGTTGGTAGGTTGGTAGGTTGGTAGGTTGGTAGGTTGGTAGGTTGGTAGGTTGGTAGGTTGGTAGGTTGGTAGGTTGGTAGGTTGGTAGGTTGGTAGGTTGGTAGGTTGGTAGGTTGGTAGGTTGGTAGGTTGGTAGGTTGGTAGGTTGGTAGGTTGGTAGGTTGGTAGGTTGGTAGGTTGGTAGGTTGGTAGGTTGGTAGGTTGGTAGGTTGGTAGGTTGGTAGGTTGGTAGGTTGGTAGGTTGGTAGGTTGGTAGGTAGGTAGGTAGGTAGGTAGGTAGGTATGTATGTATGTATGTATGTATTTATGTATGCATGCATGTATGCATGCATGCATGCATGCATGCATGCATGTATGCATGCATGTATGTATGTATGTATGTATGTATTTATGTATGTTATTAGCTACAGTTACTATATCCAAAGCATATTAACCATTTACAATAATTTATCTTGAATTGCTAGAGTAAAGTACCAGAAAGATACAGAGCAATGTAGAATTTCCACAACGCAAGGTTTGCTTTCTACCTCTTGGCTCTTGGGTGTAAAACATCGAAGTACATCTTAAATAGCAAAAGAAAGAATACATAAAAATACAATAGATACACAGCAAAGACAAATGAACATGAGGATGTGATATGGAAAGTGGATGGGTGTAAGTGTGGAGCTTTGTAAAATCCAGAACTAATTTCACATATACACATTTATCACATTAACTTCCAGTGTTTGCCTTATTTTCATGTCTCGTGTGTGAGGTGAATCATGTAGATTCAGACTTCTATAGAAAGATAACAAAACAAAACACATCGAGATGATGGCAATCAACATTTCATCACAACAAGGAACATTTATACACTATTATTCAGTTGAAAATATATGGGATTTTTTAATCAATTAAACAGACAGATTTTCCAATGAGTAAATTATTTCATTATTCACACTTTTAAAATATGTCTTTGGTGGTGTGACGTGAGATGATCTAATCCAGGATTGGTGCCTTTGCCCAAATTTGGAAAAACTGGTCCTTGGTGTCATCTTTCGCAGCATTTCTAATAAACAGATATGGCTCCGTTAGTAGTAAAGGTTGTTTAGTGGCTGGAATCCAGGTTCCGACTGTCAAAGGGTTCTGGGGCAGGTCGCTGAACCCAAAATGCCATGCATTGTGGTTGTGAATACGGATATGTATGCATTAAAGGGTAAATGTGAGCCTTGATAAAGTGGGTTAGGCACCTCAAAGTTGTATATTAAGTGCCAAAGAAGCACTAAGTTTGTTTATTTTTCAATGTAGCACCAGATCAAAAGCCATTTTAGTGTCTAACTGTCCAATTCCTTCAGTCAGGCAAATGTGACCAAAAAGTGATCCACTCTTGTTAATCCATCTGTTTAGTAACACAATTTTACTTTGCTTCACGAGAATGTGACTTATTATTGTGGGGTGTAGTATTTATGGTAAAAATGAGGGATATAGAATCAGTAATAGTTTATGTCACTAAAACAGGATTTACATTAATTTAATTGTTTCATCGAAGAACCTGCAGTAAACATCTAATACTGTATGGAAAACGTCCTGAAAACGCAACATCATTGCATCTATAAATATGGCAGTCATTTCACTGTTGTAAATGTAATTTAAAACAAGCAACAACAAAAAAGAAATAATAAAACGCTTATTGTTCCAGGCTTTAGTTCATATTCTTAAATTAATTACAAAAATGCCCAAACTAACTCGGTTAGCACCAAAATAACTCCACTGTTTCACTTCCAGAGAAAGAGGCTTGATTGAATATGACAGTTTGAATCTTGAAATCTGAGAGCCACATAGGGCACCACAACTAAAGGCACATTATAACTTGGACTAATGTTCATCATCCAACTATTCACTCACGAGACAGATTTTCTGTCGGTTAAACAGCATGAAAAAAAGAAAAATACAAAACACATGGTGTAAAAGTCCTTGAAAAATAAAGATATTTGTTATGTATTTGTAATGGCATTTTGGAATAAGGTTTGTTTGTTCAGCACCTCTCATCTTGAATCACATGACATTGCACTGACTGACTGTGTGAAAATAGCAGATAGCATGGTCGCAATTGGTGTGTGTGTTATTGTGAGAGACAAGGTGGGGGTGGGTTCTGCAAGTTTAGTTTTTAGCTGCACTTGCAGGATTTGACCTTCATGTTGGAGAGGTGTTCTATTTTTGGCACCTTGCCGATATAGTAGAGGATGGTGAGGGGTTCCAGATCCTGCGAAACACAGCAGGGTGACGCTGATGCATCGGGGTTAATGGTGTTGTATAGTCCTAACACCTGGACGCAAAACAATAACAATCAAATGACCATGTATGTATATGATTGTAAATTTAACCTTCTATACTTATAAATCAAAGACAGAACAAACTATGCCTCTTTGTGCAGCCAATAGTACCTTGGCATGTTGTGTGTCAGCACTCCATAGATAAGGACAAGCTCCAGCGCAGAAATTGGCTTCATAGCCTTTTGGTTCGTGAATCCACCTCCAGCCAAGATCTTTCTTAAAGTCAATGTAGAGGGTCCTTAAGCAGCAGTTGTCTTGAACGTTTCTATAGTTCATTAAGGGAAAAAAGGAAAGGTCAAAGGCAGTGCAAGTGTATTTTAGACGGGACAAAAATCCCTTAAAGACATTGTTTTTTACATGCTAAAATAGTTTCCAGGTGTTTTAATAACATTTAACATATGGCATCCTCCTTTTCAGTTCTGCAGTAATCAGCTGATCTTTAAAAGGCAGTCTTGCTATATGCTAATTAGCCGATGTTCAACCGAATGGAATGTGCCAATGAACTTTGTGTTTGCATAACAACTAGGCGCCAGGTTAGACCGAGTAGAACAAAACAGAAAACAAAAGAAACGAAAAACAAACAAAAACAATTTACACTCATAGAGACATCCCCTTTTTAACCAAACAACAAATTTAGATAAATGGTGTACGTTACATGGTAAAGTCCACACACAAAAAATTGCCTGTAGGAATAGAACCAACTCATTACCAATACAGTCAACTTTTCACAATACAGTGGCTCCTCTACTTGCAATATGCTTCCACATACAATGATTGCAGGTTACAAAATGCCTCGATTGGAAAACCTTTGATCCAAGATACGGAAAAATTTCAAGTTACAAACTGGCAAATTAATACTAACATCCCAGAGATGTAAATAAGCTTCCCGTATCCATTTTTTATTTCACTTTTTTTTTTTTTTAATTTGTCGTGTTAGAGTGACTATCCCATTGGCTATCACCTTACTGGCTTCCAATTTGCCCGAGGGAAGCTACATTTTTATGAACCCATATTAGCGCGCTGTAGATGGACACTAGAGCAGGGGTGGCCAAGCTATTCCACAAAGGGCCGCAGTGGGTGCGGGCTTTCATCCCAACATCTAGAGGAAAATTTTTCACAAATCTGGTATCTTAGAAGTGGAATGAGTGGATTGCAGCCAGGTGCTTCTTGGTTCAGCAGAAATTGTCTGTGCTGGATCGGTTGGAACAAAAACCTGCACCCATAGCGGACCTTGAGGACCGGTAACCCCACCCCGGCCAGCCTGGACCACTGGGTCCAACAGCGATTCACTGTGTCAGCCCGACCCGAAAACAACATGGTACAGGTGGATGCTAGAGACTGGCAGAGTTGGAGCGTGACCATTTGACCAAAAGCTAGCACTTTTTAATTAATTTTAATAAACCAGGACCATGGCTGATCAGCTCTAGCTGGCGATGAGCTCCTCATTTCTGTGCCTTTGACCCTCATTTGGCACAGAGTTGTTTGTTGAGTTTTCCTGTGTGTGCAACATAAATTTAAGTCGTGTATTGATGTGCGTGTAGTCTTGTAGTAGGACTTTTCTTAAGGGGAGACATATTTACATTGAAATAGCAGTACCACACTCTTAAATACTATACAATAAACACTTTAAAAAGCATAAAAAGGTGGCCCGGTGGCGCGAATGGTCAGTGCATCGGCCTCACAGCTCTGGCGTCCTGGGTTCAAATCCAGGTCATGTCCATCTGTGTGGAGTTTGCATGTTCTCCCCGGGCCTGCGTGGGTTTCCTCTGAGTACTCCGGTTTCCTCCCACATTCCAAAGACATGCATGGTAGGCTGATTGGACGCTGTAAATTGCCCCTAAGCAATGTTCCCTCTAAACTGCGCAAGGCAATCGCACCCTGCCCGCACATTCTCAGCACACAAGAAAATCTATCCAGTGCATAAACAACATCAACATAACGTATTAATTAATATCTACCATTTGACTTAATCTAATTAATTCGCCCAATAATATTGTTTTTTTGTTTCTCACTCAGTGAGTGACAGGTGTCCAGCCAATTATATGATATGGTTTACTTACGGTACTAAGCCAATCATGGCATTGACCGTGCTTGCGTCTGGGCCCTGCCTATATGCGCCATGCAGGTTAGCTAGCAGGTTAATAGATGCTAATACAAACCCTGCATTATGGCGAAACGAACAGGCAGCGACACATCCACTCACCAAGCCACAGTAAAAAAGAAATGCAGTTCTTTTAAGATGGAATGGTTGTCGGAGTATGTGCAAATAAAGAAAAAGCAGTGAAATTGGGTGAGATGTTTTCTTTTTCAAATTAGAAAGGTCTACTCTGCAAAACATGCAGCGATGCCAAAGTAGCAAAGTATGCACCCTGGCATACCCTGATAGTAGATGAGAGCACAGACATATCAGTAAACAAAATGCTAGTCATATATATTAAATACAGGGAGGAAAATTATGTTAACTACAAAACTGTGTTTGGTGGCATCATCCAGCTGACAGCATGCACTGCTCAGGATATTGTGCAAGGAATAACTCAGTTTAATAACTCAGGACTCTTCCCATGGCCAAAGCAGGACTCTCACATACTGTATAACATTTACACATCCCATTTTTCAGATTTTTGTCTTTTTTTTAAGTGGACCAAATTACTTTTAAAAAAATAAAACGTGCATATCTGATATTGCTCACAGTAGTCCTCAGTTTGCTCAGGGAGCTTGTGTGTATGCCCAGAAACATGAAACATTAGAGGGAACATTGCCCCTAGGTATGGGTGTGAGTGTGCATGGTTGTCTGTTTCCTTGTGCCCTGCGATTGGCTGGCCACCGATTCAGGGTGTCCCCCGCCTCTGGCTTGGAGACAGCCGGGATTGGCTCCAGCACCCCCCGTGACTCTAATAAGGATAAAGCGGTTCAGAAAATGAGATGAGACGAGCGTCATAGTGAGAGACCGGCATAAAAAAAGAAAAAAAAACATCCAAAGCTTCTTCTCCCTTGTAAAATGCTCACTTCGTTCGTCCCTTTGCAGTTATGAACGTGTCTTTATCCCACTTCTGACACTATGTTGTTTTTTATGTTTTAGGGGTTTAAAGGGGACTGTGGCAGTGCAACACCTTTGCAAACAGGGCATACCAACCGTTCCAATAATCGAGGGCCAGGGGGGCTGTAAAAGAGGCATCTATTTGCATGCAATGAGGTCTTTATCTCCTTATTTTCTATAGTTCAAATAACGTCACCACCGTTTTTAGTCCATTATGGGAAATGTACATTTTAAGGGCATTGTGGTCCTTGCTTGGGGACAAGCCCAGCGTTTACCCTACGAAGACGGGGAGAAGGGCCATATAAACAATGGCAATGTACGTAGGTAAATAATGTTACTGTTGTATCCCTCCTGCGTTAAACACTACACATGCTAGATCCGGGCTGGCAAACAAGTTGGATACAAAAAGCCACAATTTTAAACTGTGAGAGTCAAAGAGCCACACCCTACGTCAGAAGCAGCATAGAAAAATCAAATCTGCCCACGTATTTTTTTAAAATGTAGTTTATAAGTTTTTTTAAATGGGCTAGCTGAATTTGAGTGTTTTAAGGGAGAATACACATATGAAAAACATTGAACGAGGCAAAGAGCCACAGTACATACAAAATATAATAAGGAGCAAAGCCACATTCATTTTGGCCGAGAGTCGCATGCGGCTCGAGTGCCACGTCTTCCCTGTGCTAAATCAGCCCTAAAGATGGGATATGAGAACGAAACAGATTGTAAACGGATACGCCAGCTTTCAGAACACCATTTTGGCAAGGGCATCGTGACAACAATGCGCATTTGAAACACGCCTAAAAATAAACTGCAAAGATCCGATCAACTCATAGATTCAGAATTCACTTGTTCTCAGGTTTTGCTCATGTTTTCAGCACTTATTTTCAAACAGGTCATACCTTGAGATATGACCTTCAGGCGTTTCGGGACTGAGCTTGTATGTCGATTTACTTGTATCACAAATCAATGTTTCCCATAGAAATGAACTAATTACAAATAAATTCGTTCCCACCCTCTGAAAAAAAACCACCATAAGAAACAGGATATTACAATGGAAAAACATTTTATTGGTTGTAATTCATCATCTACTAACAGAGTAACAAATAACTAGTGGTTATGATGTTTAATATCAAAATGAGACATTATTCAATACAATGCGGAGTTCGTGGATGGAAGAGCGCGAGGGAGAGACTTGGTGGATGCGCTCATAACAAACTTTAAATTTAACTTAAATGAACTTGTTGTAATCTTACGTTACACTAAATTTAAACCTTGTGCAATACCCAACGCAAAGAGGTTAATCTATTTCATCGCGGCTTTCGTGGCGAACATCCTGCTTCTCCATACGTATTGGTGAGCCATCTCAGTCACGCATACACTACATGTTTTTCGATTATTTCGTGCCTGATATCGATTGTCTTCATACGCCTTTTCTTCGCACTACCCTTCATTGCACCTGCTTGCTTTGGACCTATTGTGTTTTCCTTTATTCTGCACTGACTAACGCAAAAAAATGGAAAAAATGCAACGCCCCGCCTAGTGCGCGTAGAGATCTTTACACAAGGAAGATGCGGCGATAAGCAGCCTCTCGTGTCTCGGCCACCTAGCTATCTCGTATGCTCGTACCCAATGTTCCCTTTAAGCTGCGTGCGTGCGCAATTGCGCACTACTCTCGTCTTCTCCGTGCAGCAGCAATCATATGGTGCGCACAAAATAAAATCCAAACTTTTTTTCCCTCATGATGGCGCCGTTCATGCGGCAGCCAGTGGCAGTAGCTCTGTCCGCTCTTATGTTTTTCGTGTTTTACAGCCCTTCTATCTTTTTCTTAATACATTCCTTTTTACTTTACTGTGCAAAGAGAAGAACAAGCGGCGAAATCAGGTGAGAACTGTCTAAATCAGCTGTGTGTGTGGTTGTGTGCGTGCGTGCATGTGTCTAGTATGTGTGATCCTTTGTCTTCAACCTACACAATGGACTATAAATGGAAATTAGCCCTCGGCTACAATCTTACATATATATGTTCATTAACATGAATATAAATATTTTCATTAATATGTGCTATCCCTTATTAAATAAATCAAAGCAAAATCATGGGAAAATATTGCATATAAATCGACACTTGACTATCTCAAGTGACACGTTCAACAGAAAAGTCATTTGAATGAGAATGAGAAGTGAAAAGGACAGATGTGTAAAATAAGGTAAAATTTAAGTCGGATTTGTGCATATTCTAATGGCATTTATGAAGTGTGTGAATGTTTTCATTCATTTTCTGAACCGCTTTATCCACTTTATCCCTCGTGGGGGGTGCTGGAGCCTATCCCTGCTGACTTTGGGCCAGGGGCGTGGGACACCCTGTATCGGTGGCCAGCCGATCGCAGGGCACAAGGAGACGGACAGCCATGCACACTCAGACCCATACCTAGGGGCAATTTTAGAGTGTCCAATCAGCCTACAATGCATCTTTTTGGGATGTGGGAGGAAAACGGAGTACTCAGGGAAAACCCACGGAGGCCGAGGGAGAATATGCAAATTCAACATAGGTGGACCGACCTGGATTTGAACCCAGGACCCCATAGCTGTGAGGCCGACGCGCGAACCACTCATCCGCCGGGCCGCCCATTCATAGATATTATTCATTACATTTTATTATTACTAAATCATTTGTGTAGTAGACATGCACCTGCTTATGGCAGGTGTGATACTGGTGTGTGCCCATAGCGAGCAATGATAATGTTGCTCACACTGGTACTCATTGTGCTCAGGGAGGTTGTCTTTCTGCCCAGACAAACAAAAAATTAGAGGGAACATTGCTCGTACCTCAAAATTTGTCTCGCAAATATTTGCTCTGAATTTTACTCGTATCTCACATTCCTCGTATGATGGGGCACTCGTATGTCAAGATATTGTACTTAAAAGAAAACCATCTAAATGACTATACAGCACCTTTAATACTCTAGAGCCAACTCTAACACGTCTGAATCAAATGAACAAGATCGTTATCAGGCCTCCAGATAGCTTGCTGATGAGGTGATCATTTGATTCAGGTAAGTTTGAGGAGGGAAACATGGAAAACCGACTGGATAGGGACCCCCAAGAACTGGAGTTGGTGACCCCTGCTCTAGAGTTTGTTTTCCTAGCGCAAAAAGGTCAACAAATACTTAGACAAGCTAAATTATCTTTACGGGGACCCCAGTGGCCTAGTGGTTAGCACACCGGCCTCACTGTTCTGAGATCGAGGGTTCAATCGCAGGTGCAGATCTTTGTGTGCGGAATTTGCATGTTCTCCTTGCAGAAATTTTGACAAGCATCTTTATTTTCATAAATTTGCCATCAAACTAAAAGTTGCTGTGCAATATGAAATAAATAAAATAATCCATTGAAGACATCACCTTTGGTATTTTCAGCCTAACAAAAATAATCGATGTAAATTTACCTTACGTGGCCATTAAAAAACCCAAGTTAACAAGTTTTAGATTTTTGCAACCTTTTCATAACATTTGCATAAAATGGGGGAACTCGTTAATATGAAGTAAGAAAAGAATTACTGGCTGTCCTTAAAGGAGGACGAGAAGGAGAGTGAGTTAAATAGGTTAAATAAAATTTCGATAAGGCTGCTGTGTGCGCCCAGGTATTTAGAGGTATTTAAAAAAAAAGAAATCCCTTCCGTCCGTGTCTTTTGTTTAGAAGAGGATATGATGTGGAGTGCTGCCGAGGTTCAGTCAATCTCAGTGTGCCACATGTAAGTTCATGCATAAATTAGGACAAATAAAGTACACGACAGGTTGGTACTTGGATCTTTTAGCGGGCAGGCTCAGTGTTGTCCTGCATCTCAGAATTGCTCATTTGGGCTGTGTTATAGTCCTTTCGCATTCGTACTGTGTGCGCCGCTCTTTTGCTAACTCTGCTCTTCTGTTCCTCACCATCTTCTTTGTCTCCTGAACGTTGGTCCGAAACCAGCATTCACGTAGCATCAGCAACTGCGTTCTTGGTTGTGTTCAGGTGTTCAGGGGGTGTAATAGCCATTTTGTATTTGTTGACTTTTATCGTACGTTTTAATTATTATTGTTGTCAAAAATTCTTCGACGATAATTATTGTTCTTGTTTTATTGCCCAGGTCTACGTCACCTGAGTGTGAGCAGGATGGTTGTTTGTCTCCATGTGGCCTGCGATTGCCTGGCCACAAATTCAAGGTGTTCCCTGGAGCCCATAGTTGGCTGAGATTGGCCTCAGCTCCCCCACGACCCTAATAAGGATAAGCGCTATGGAAAATGAAGAGTCAAAATGTCCCAATTTTGTATGAATACCTCTAGGTACGAAATTTTCAGGTTACGAAATTTTTATATGCAAATGAGTGACTCGAGATACAAAAAAGATCCAAGTTACGATATCTCCCAAAAAGTAAATGCATTTGCCTATCCGTTATGTTTTTTTGGAAAAAATGTCGCGGATGCATTGATTCTCACTTTAGAACGTCACTACCCTCTACTGGGCTCTCATTTCATTGCTCTCATTCTATCTCATATAATGACAATGAAAGCATTCAATTCAATTCAATTGGCTGTCTCACAACAACCACTATCCATGTTTCAAGATTTTCTTACATTCCTTTCCACCTTGGCTAAATACTCCCCTTATTAATGATTGCAATTCCCCTTATTAAACGATTAAAAACCATACAAATGCAACAAGGCACATATTTATACACACACAGTAGTAGTACAAAGTGGACGGCTTTCGGTCCTGATACAACGGGCTCTTGCCGCCATCTGGCGGACAAACACAGGTATTACGTCTCCCATAATAATGGCCCCGGAGGGAACTACTTCAGCGGTGCAGGGCACATTTTTATATGCTTTATTTATTTTAAGACAGTAATAAATAACTTATTTATAATTTACTCACATTTTTGTGTTTCCTCACATCTTTCATACAAAATTGGGACATTTTGACCAAGTTTAAAGGGTTTAGTTGGTAGTTGTGTGAGGACCGTGGAACGAATGAAATAATTTACATATGAAGTAAACCTCTACTTACGAATATTTCAAGTTACGAAAAAAAGTTCTGGAACCAATTAATTTATAGGAAGTGTCAAACCAGTTTTTCGAACATTCATAATAGTTGGAAGACCAGAAAAAAAATCAAATTTAGTCGCAACTATTAAAATCATTGAGAAAGAAATGAAATATAACATTTCAATAGTAAATGATGCAAAGATTCAGACAATGTATTTTGCAATTGGCTATAACTTTCTTAAGGAGTTAATTTCTCGAAAAAGCAAGTTCTTACGCATGCACACGTGTTATGCTGGTGATGCATTATAGTTTTTAGCTCAATACCTAGAACAATAAGCTGCATCCAATGCTCTCTTTGTTCGATGTGATTTATGGTGAAATGGAGATTCCAAGCGATATGAAGGCAGCAGCATGATTAGAAGGTGTGGAGCCCGAGTACTGTGGCGCAGTCGCTTAAATACTTTTAGATCATCACCGTTGATGAAGCTGTCATCAATACCTATGGAAAAGCAGCATTGTAAAGCAAGTGTGGCCGCAAATTTGATCTTGAGACAATGAATGGTCATTAGCTCATTGAATGCCACTCATATTTCAAGGATAACACTCTATAGTGCAAGCTGTTTTAGAGGATTTTGACTGATTTTTAAGCTATACAGAATACTGTGTATTGTTCTATTGTTATATACAGAATATAGTTAACATACAGTTTCCTTCTTTGTTAAATTATTATAGCAGTTAAATATGTTTTACAATGAACAATGCTTCTTTAAACAAAATAAAAATCATGCATCCATTTTCCGTACCACTTATCCTCACATGGGGAGAGGGGTGCTGAAACCTCATACACTGAATTGGTTGCCAGAGAATCACAGGGCACACTGAGAAAACAATCATTCACCCTCACACTCACACATAGGGACAATTTACAGTGTTCAACCAGCCTACCATGCATGTTTGCATGCATGTTGGGATATCAGAATAAACTGGAATACCTGGAGAAAACCCATGCAGGCCCAGGGAGAACAAGAAAACTCCAAACAGGAAGGTCAGAGCCCACCAGAGATTGAACCCTCGACCTCAGAACTCGGAGGTGGAGATGCTAAGCATGCGAGCACCACACCATTTACGGTAAAAAAAAGTCCCAATTTGCATTTTGTGAAATGAAAAACAAAAAGAAGACGGACTGATAGATGTGTAGTTCATTCTTTAGGCACAATTTGGTAAGTATTCACTGAATACTATTCCGGTCGTGATATCTACAGAACATGTGAGTGATGTTAATTCCCATAAATTAGTTCTCAAAATGGGTCATTTTAATTAGAGGTTGATATTTTATTTGTACTTTGTCTCATTTGTAAAACGCTTATTCTACTGCTTATTATCATACTGCCATCTTCTCAAAGTGTGTAATATATGGGGAGCTAAATAGCCTGATCAAGCCTAAAATTAGGCATCACTGATCTCGAGTGGTAATTTTGTCCCAATAATCTTGTGTGAGTTGTCTCCAGATATCACATGCATGGTAAGCTATGCCTTATGATTGGCTGGCAACCAATTTGGGGTGTCTCCCACCAACTGCCCATAGTTGGTTGTGATAGACTCCAGGAACCCCATGATCCCTGTGAGGATAAGCGGTACGGAAAATGAATGAATGAATAATCTTTTCTACAAGCTTCAGAAATTCCTGCACCCATTAAAATGTTTACGAATTAAACGTTTACTAAAGATTGGTATTGTAAAAGCTAGATGAATACATTCTGTGGCTGAATGAGTTAAGAGTATTAAAAACTGTTTAAGTAACTTTCAGATCAAATAACCTGCAAACCGTGCTTCCAGCTCCTCACTCTTGTTGGGAATAATGTAGTTATTTGATGGAACAAAAGTACAACATGGACAATGAAGGGTGAGCTTGAATCCACTGTTTCTGTCTGAGAAGAGAAAATATGTTAATGTCTGTCAGTGTTCTGCATCCAATAATAAATGAATTTTGGACTAAACTCACCTCTGTGGTTCATCCATTCACTCACCGCCTGTGTTACATCAAAGGTCATCCACTCGCCCTCTGTTTGCGTTCGTACCACTCTGCTGTCAATGTATCTTTGTGTTGGGGATATCAAGGCTTTGCGTGCTAAAATCTAAGCATAAAAGAGAAGTATGACAGAGGAAAAGATGACAAATAAACTAATAAAATTCTTATGGATAATTATCGCGGTGGAACGGTTGTCATGTGTTTAGCACGTCCGCCTCACAGTTCTGCGATTGAGGGTTCAATTCCCGGCGGGTTCTAAACTTCCTGTGTGGAGTTTGCATGTTGTCTCTGGGCCTGCATAGGTTTTCTTAATGATGATTAACAAGGACAGTATGGGGCCTTTATAATGGGTACTGGAACAGTTCCCAGGAAGCAGCCCAGCAACTTAAAACAATAACACCCATCCATCTAAATATGAATTGTACTGAACAATACTTGATCAGTTGTATATTAAATTCATAAAATACAAAATAATAACAGTACAACTATGTTGTCCACGTCTTAGCACAGCCTGCTCAATTGTCAATGTTTTCAAATTATTTAACTGAAAAATATACTGAAAACAATTCCTATTTTGTGAGCGCTTGAACTCTTTGTTTTTCTATTTGCTTTTAATTTTAACTCCATCAGTAGTATAAAAAAGAATAACTATTGTTGGAGCCCCTGTTGCTGTATCACCTGGTATAGCTCAATGCGTTGTTCAGATACTCTTGCACTCGGATTTTGAAGGCGAAATATTCGCAGCTCAGCTTTCACCAGGTTGGAGGCATTCTTCTCCATGGAGGACACATCAAAAATTAGCCGTCTGAAGTACGGGCTGAAGAGTGTGGGAGAAATAACATCTGAAAATACAGGTGACAAAATATATAACGTGTTTGACAAGTACATTTGTGGACTTAAAGGTAAACTCTTTAACATGCATGTCAAGCTCCCCAAAAACTAGAAAACAGTCATGGTCAATGTTGTTAAATGCTCAATCAAGAATTTCAGAACATAATGGCAGTGATGCACAGTAAATGTCCTACAACCCCTTATAAACAGTAGTTGGGTGTGTAAGGTTTTTCAGACGTCTCTATACGAGTGAGATGACATGCAACACTGACAGTCAAACAAGTGTAGCTGTATTTGAGAAATGCCCTGGAACACATGCATTGTCATTAGTAATTCCTGTAGAGCTAGAAACCATGTGTACAGTAATCCCTTGAATATTGCGGTTAATGTAGACCAGACATTGCCGTGATAATCTAAAAATTGCGAAGTAGGGTCACCCCTATTATAACATTTTTTTCAGTGCTGAGTCCTAGTAGTGGGAGAGTTTCAGCATGGATTTTTACATTTTTATGAATTTAAAAATAAATAAAATAATTAATAGTAATCACGAAGTAGTGAATTCGCCATAAGTGAAGATGCGATAATCGAGAGATTACTGTAATATTGCGTGTTCCACAATGGTCCATAATTCAGTTAATTGAGAACCTCTGACATGATGACTGCATGACTGAAGCATCAAGCAATTTAGTGTTTTTAGAGGTTAGAAAACAAGTGATCAGCAAGACAGACTGACTGCAATGAGGTGACAGAGAGCAAGCTATTCTTATGAACTGAATTTTCGTCACACAGACGTCATTTTTCCGCAGACCAAATCAGTGCATTAAAAAAAGTTTTCTGTGCGCTGTCAGCATGTGGCTATTCCCCATAGGAGGTAGGGCGGGTGACATTTCCCGGTTGGGAACCGATCCTGCACTGCGAGGCTGGGTGGGGCTCCCCACTGA
This sequence comes from Stigmatopora argus, assembly GCF_051989625.1. Taxonomy (NCBI): domain Eukaryota; kingdom Metazoa; phylum Chordata; class Actinopteri; order Syngnathiformes; family Syngnathidae; genus Stigmatopora; species Stigmatopora argus. The sequence goes on along the minus strand of NC_135390.1, from coordinate 2,978,539 downwards.
GGTTGAGTGGTTTGGATAACTTTATTCATCCCGTATTCGGGAAATTTTGTTGTCACAGTAGCAAGAGGGTGAGGATGCAGGAATAGTAAAGGCATTTTAGACACAAATAGATAGGTAAAAGTAAGTTAATAAATAAATACATGAATAAATATATAAATAAATAAGTGTGTTGCTTAGAACATATATACATACATACACATAAATATACATGCATGCATACGGTAGGTCTCAACACTCAGCCATTTTTTGTTAAAGAGCCTGACAGCTGATGGGAGGAAGGATCTGCGGAAGCGCTCCTTCCTGCAATGAGGGTGCCACAGTCTATTGCTAAAGGAGCTTCGGAGGGGGTGGGAGGTGCTGTCCATGATGGACATCATCCTGGTCAGCATTCTCCACTCTCCCACTTCCTCCACAGAGTCCAGAGGACAGCCCAGAACAGAGCTGGCCCTCCTGACCAGCTTATTCAGCCTGTTCCTGTCCCTCTCCGTGCTCCCGCATCCCCACCAGAGCACTGCATAAAACACTGTAGATGCCACCACAGTGTCGTAGAAAGTCCTCAGCAGTGTCCTGCACACTCCAAAGGACCGTAGACTCCTCCGTAGGTAGAGGCGGCTCTGGCCCCTTTTGTACAGGGCATCTATGTTTGTGGACCAATCTAGTTTGTTGTTGAGGTGAACACCCAGGTACTTAAAATTCTCCACGATTTCAATGTCTGTACCCTGGATGTTCACCTGAGTGGTCTGTTGAGATTCCTCCGAAAATCGATGACCATTTCCTTTGTCTTACTGGTGTTGATGTAGAGGTGGTTTTGCCTACACCAGTCAACAAAGGCTGTGATGACTCCCCTGTAGTCCAGGTCGTTCCCGTCAGTCACTCGTCCAATAATAGCGGTGTTGTCAGAGAACTTCTGGAGGTGGCAGGTGTCTGTATTATGTTGGAAATCCGATGTGTAGAGGGAGAAGAGGAGTGGGGAGAGCACTGTGCCTTGTGGGGCCCCCGTGCTGCAAGCTACCACATCAGACATACCGTCCTGGAGTCTCACATATTGTGGTCTGTCAGTGAGGAAGTCGATGATCCATGCGGCTAGGTGGTTCCTTACTCCAGCCTCTTCCAGTTTCCCTCTCAGTAGGACCGGCTGAATGGTGTTGAACGCACTGGAGAGGTCAAAAAACATCATTCTCAGCGTGCTTCCCGTGTTCTCCAGGTGTGAAATAGACCTGTGCATCAGGTAGGTGGTAGCATCTTCCACACCAATACCTGGACGATAGGCGAACTGCAGAGGGTCCAGCTCTGCATTCATCAGGGGGCTGAGGTGATTGAGGATGATTCTCTCCAATGTCTTGATCAGGTGAGAGGTTAATGCTACCGGCCTGAAGTGGTTTGGCTCCCTGGGGTACGCAGTCTTAGGAACTGGGACCACACAGGAAGTTTTCCACAAGGTGGGGACCTTCTGCAGACTGAGGCTGAGGTTGAAAATATGCAAAATCACTTTACCAAGCTGATCCGCACACTCTCTCAGTAGTCTGGAGCTGAGGCCGTCTGGACCGGTAGCCTTCCTTGCCTCGATCTTCTTTAGCTGTTTTATCACCTGATCGACAGTAATGCAGAGACCGGTGGAAGAGGGGGAGGAAGAGGAGGAGAATGAGGGGGGAGCGTTGCTTCTGGTCTGGGGGGTCAGGGGAGTGGGGGCAGGACTGAATCTGTTAAAGAACTGATTCAGTTCATTGGCCCACTCCCTGCCGCCAGACTCCGGGTCTCTCTCGCTGTTGCCTCCATGGCCCGAAATGGTGCTCAAGCTCCTCCAGACCTCTTTGGTGTTGCCTCTCTGGAGTTGGTTCTCCAGCTTCCTCCTGTAGATGGTCTTACCCTTCCTTATCTCTCTCTTCAGCTCCTTCTGGACCATTTTCAGGCTCTCTTTCTCCCCAGACCTAAAAGCCCTCTTCTTCTTGTTCAGGAGGGTCCTTAGATCCCTGGTGACCCACGGCTTATTGTTGGAGAAACAATGGACCTTCTTGGAGGGTACAATGTTCTCAACACAGAAATTAATATAATCTGTGATGCAGTGGGTCAAGCTGTCAATGCCATTACCATGTGAATTGCACAGCACCTCCCAGTCAGTGGTCTCCTCGGTCCATCTTTGTATGATCCTCGTGGTAGGTTTTATTTTCCTCACCATAGGGATGTAGGTGGGGATCAGATGGACCAGGTTGTGGTCTGAGCGGCCCAGTGGGGGGAGGGGGACTGAGCTGTATGGTTTGTGTGGCAATGGGGTTTACGGGTTAGTTGTCTGGTAGATATTTGGGCGGGGGCGGGGGGCTTTAGCGTCCCCACTTGCCCCTCTGCTCTAGTGTACTGGCTGGGGTATGCCAGGGAGGCTGGACAACCATCCTGCATTATAGGTTGTGGTTGGCCGGGGTTGCTGGGCTCGCATCTGGATCTCCTGTGGTACCCGTGCAGCTGTTCCCTTTCTTTATTTGACTAGGGTTTGATCTAACTTTTGTCAGTATAACACACTGTAACCCTTCACCCACTTCACGGCTTCAGTACACCGTGGTTTTTCCTATTAAGTATAAAAAATGACAAAATTCACGCTGAAACTCATCTCATCTCATTTTCTGAACCGCTTTATCCTCATTAGGGTCATGGGGGGGTGCTGGAGCCTTTCCCAGCTCTCTCTGGGCCACAGGCGAGGGACACCCTGAATCGGTGGCCAGGCGATCGTAGGGCACACAGAGACGGACAACGATGCACTCTCACACCAATACTTAGGGCCAATTTAGGGTGTCCAATCAGCCTACCATGCATGTTTTTGGAATGTGGGAGGAAACCGAAGTACCCAGAGGAAACCCACGCAGGCCCGGGGAGAACATGCAAACTCCACACAGATGGACATGACCTGGACGATCGTCTTCATGCTTCAAAAAACAAAGAAGAAAGACATTCTGCCTGTCTACTGGATGAGCAACGGGAAAGCCTGGATCACGAAATATATATCAAGGAGAGAAACTATTTTTGCAGTGAGTATAGTATTTAAAGTCTTTACAGTTTTTATATAAAGATTATATTTAGACATTACCGTATTTACTCGCATATAAGCCGCACCCTTAAAATTGCCTTAAAATGTTTTAATTTTACAATTTCTCGCGTATACGCCGCCACTGATTCCCAATTTTCACCTCCATATTCATGGTTTTAATAGGGAGTACAAAGGTGTTACTTTGAAGGCAAAAATTATCACAAGTGGTATTTCTGAGATACTGCATGAATCAAAAGCACGTTACAGACACTCCCCTACTTACGAACGAGTTAGGTTCCGAGCGATTGTTCATAAGTTGAATTTGTTTGTAAGTTGATTCAGTGCTATATTTTGTTTTATAATTTATGTTTAAGGCCTATATAAGTATATTGAAGGTTTATATAAGTGCATTTGTATGTTTAAGGCTTGTATAAGTAACCCACATTGGTTTGTACTGAAAAAAACATTTAATAAAATGGAGAGAATACATACAGTACTGTATACATACATTAGAGAGAGAGATATTTACTAGAAACTGGCCGAAAGAAGCGATCTAACGACGATTGCACAGCTTTCTTCTTTTTTTCATCATAAATGATGCGGTAGCACTGTATGGCATCATTCAATTGATTTGCAAACTTTGTGCAACGTTCAATATTTGGGTCCTGCTGCTCGATCTTTCTGTTGTATGCCGTGAAACGCTCACCACTCTCACCCGCATCAAGCTTCGTTACTATTGCCACTCGTTTCAAATGAAATGGCTTGCATCTTCCTTGCAACTCCCTCAATAGAAGCATTTCGCTTTTTACCAACCATATTCAATAATGGATGCACGAGATATTTAATGATACAAATGAAAAAGGTTCTTTGCCCACTGGAGATACGTTCACGCACTTCCGCATTGCAACGAAGAAGGTAGATGCTGGGTGAGCTGAGCCCTCACAGCGCCAGGCGTCGGTATTAGCGGCGGAAAGAAGTACTACACGGAAAAAAATACAAAATTGGACTTACGAACATTTTTTTGACTTAAACGCAATTTGCAGACATGTTCGTATGTACCGTTGTTCGTAAGTTGAATGTTCGTAAGTAGGGGAGCGTCTGTATTAGGGTCAATATCATAAGGAAGTTAATATGCCTGTCTTTGCCACTGCAAAATATCAAATTATTCAATAAGAAAAAAGAAATGTCTATCTTGGTGAGAACCTGATGTTTTCTCATTACAGAAATTACAATTTTCTTACCAAGAGTTTAAGATGTTGTGGCAGCCATATTGCTTCTAATGTCAAAACATCTCAATTCTTTCAATGGTTTATATTAATCCAATAGTTGTCACTTTCGAACAAGAAATAAGACGAAAAAAAATCAAAGTGAAATTTAGTTTGATTTCAAAATCAAGGCTACTCCGTCTGGCCAGTCAGAGCATGTTTAACTAGGTTTAGATGGCAACGCCCTAGGTAAGATGGCTGCCCCGGGACCTAGGTAAGATGGCTGTGCCCCGAGCAAGCAGTGACGGGAATGTGAGTTTTTTCACGTTTTATGCAAGATACGTACGTTTTTTTTCTTGAATTTCATTTTTGGACGTCAAAATTAATTTTGTTTAGCATTTTACATGTTTATCTTTTCTCAGTTTTGAAATAAATGACCGCATCGGCCGCATTCGCTTTCGTCATGGCGTCCTCAACTTGCAGTTTCGTGCATGTCAGGGTTTTATGCGCATATAAGACGTGTATGACGAGGTGATTCAGTCATCATTTTTTTTGTCCGACAAAAGCGGCTTATATGCGAGTAAATCCGGTATTACATTAGTCTTTTAATATGCTTATAACTGTAATATTAAATAAATGAACTTCTTGATAATTATACTTGTATTTTTTGTATGCGCAAAAACATGCAGTACGGTAATAATAATAGGGGTGATCCTACTTCACGGTTTTGGCATTAACATGTCCATGTCTGGTCTACATTATCCACAAAATTCGAGGGGTTACTGTATTGAGCTGTAGTTGGTGATATCGGAATCACAATTAACACAACAATAGGAAGATAAATCACAATTCCTCACAGGGGGCTGAGAATTTATTGTGAGCTGTGATGTGTAGTATATTGATACTATAACTGTTTAAAGGTATCAGGTTATACAGGTGTTTAACCACCGCCACCTAGTGGCCATTGTGTAATACAGCGTGACCCGGATGTTGACATGTTTTGAAGTCGTCCGAGTGTTGCAATAAAGAGGCACACACGTGAAAGTTGGCTCTGCCGTCTGATGATGTTATGGATATATTAACAGTTATATAAAAGTGCAAAGCTATCACAGTGGCGACGAGGATGGGATCCCTTTCAAGCCGGTAGGGATTCCCAGTTTCAGTACACGGAAATTAAGGCGTTACAAGGAGGTAACGGTACTTTGCAAACTAGCATTAGCAAGAGTTGCTAAGCTAACGTCGGCGGTGCATCATGGCCAGTTTCATCGGAAATCTCAGCGAATACAAGGAAGGTCAAGAAGACTTCGAATCCTACTCGGAGAGGTTTGAGCAATGGATGATCGTAAACGAAGTGGAGGAAGGTAAACAAGCCAACGTTTTCCTGTCTGTAATAGGTGCAGAAGCCTACGGACTGTTAAAAAACCTCTGCATACCAGATAAGCCAAGTAGCCTCCCGTATGATGTGCTAAACGGAAAATTATCATCACATTACAAACCGAAACCGCTGGTGATCGCGGAGCGATTCAAATTTCAAAAAAGGAATCAGAAAGAAAACGAGTCTGTGTCAGATTATGTTGTGGCGTTAAAGCAGCTATCTACCCACTGTGAATTTGGTCCCCATTTAGATGAAGCATTAAGGGACAGATTCGTTTGTGGATTGAGAGTGGAGGCTATTCAGAGAAGGTTACTCACGAAGCGAGATCTGACATTTGAAAAAACATGCGAACTGCCGTTATCCATGGAAATGGCCTCAAAGAATACGTTGGAGTTCGCCAGCAAAATGAAAGGACCTGCCACAGTAAATAGGATTGACAAGAAGAAAACAAGCTAAAGTGCATGGAAATACCAACCAGCCACCAGCGAATGGAAAGGTAAAACCACAAGTGAAAATTCCAGACCACAGAGAGCAGAAAATCACCAACCCTGTTACCGATGTGGCGGTAAGAACCACGAAGCTCGAGTATGCCGGTATAAAGCAGAGACATGCCACAAGTGTTCAAAAGTAGGACACAGAGCAAGGATGTGTAAAACTAAAAATAGGCAAGGACACACAGTATGTAAATAAAAATAAAAATAAAAATGAGACAACAGGAAATGTTGATGATGAACTGTTTGGGTCATATCACTTGAATGCCGTGTATCCCACACACTGTTGGAAATTGGAAGAAGGAAATGACAGTACAGGTCAAATTAGAAGGAACTCCTCTAGAGATGCAACTCGACACAGGAGCTGCTGTAACACTTGTTTCTGAAAAAGTGTATAAGAAGCATCTCTCTCATCTGCCATTGAAAGTAAGTAAAGTGCAGCTGTCAACCTTTGCTGTGGAGAACATTCCCTTGATGGGACAAGTGACTGTTAAGGTAAAACATGGAAACCAGAGTGGTGATCTACCACTAGTGATCGTAAAAGGTGACAGACCAGCCCTCCTTGGCCGTAACTGGCTTACAAACGTCAAACTAGACTGGGCAAGCATCTTCTCAGTTATACCAGCAAGGGGCTGTAACAACGCAGATGTGGAGGCAGTGTTGCAGAGACACAAAGCAGTGTTTTCTGAGGAGCTAGGCACTATTCGTGATTTTAAGGCCAACATTACATTAAAGCCAAATACCAAACCGGTCTTCAGGAAGTCCAGACCAGTGCCTGATGCATTAAAGAATGCAGTTGAGAACGAGTTAAATCGCCTAGAAAAGCTGGCATTATCTCGAAGATAGAACATAGTCAGTGGGCCGCGCCAATAGAAGTGGTACCCAAAGCAGACAAGTCAATTCGTATCTGTGGAGACTATAAGGTCACAGTAAATCAGAGTGTGGAAGAGGAGACCTATCCACTACCAAACGTTGAAGACCTATTTGCCACCCTAGCTGGAGGCACTCTTTTCAGCAAGTTAGACTTGTCACATGCTTACCAACAGCTGGAGTTATAAAAAGACTCAGAAAAGTATTTGACAATAAATACTCACAAAGGACTGTATGTGTACCATAGACTTTCATACGGAGTGTCCAGTGCTCCTTCTATGTTTCAGAATCTGATGGACTAGATCCTCCAAGGCTTGGAGCACGTGACCTGTTTTTTAGACGACATATTGGTCACAGGGAAAACAAGAGCTGAGCACCTGAGGAATCTGGAGGAGGTACTAAGCCGCCTGGAGAGCTACAGGGTGAGAGTGAAAAGAGCAAAATGTGACTTCATGCAAGAGAAAGTAGAATACCTGGGGCATCTGATAGATAAGGAGGGACTGCACCCCACTGAGACAAAAGTTGCAGCCATCGTTAATGCACCCCAGCCTACAAACGTCACAGAGCTACGGTCTTTCCTAGGACTATCAAACTATTATGGTCGGTTCATGAAGGACCTGTCTACGGTGCTGCAGCCGCTACATCAACTGCTAAAGAAGGAAGTTGAGTGGAAATGGACTCCTGAATGTGAAGCAGCATTCAAAGATGCAAAAGAACAGTTAGAAAAAACGCAGTAGTAGTTCACTATGACACCAAGAAACCCCTGAGATTAGCTTCAGATGCATCCCCTTATGGAATAGGGGCGGTCATGTCTCACATAATGGAAAATGGGGATGAGAAACCGGTCGCATTTGCGTCGCATACATTGACAGAGGCAGAAAGTAAATACAGTCAGATAGAGAAAGAGGCTTTGGCCATAATTTTTGGCATGACCAAATTTCATAAATATTTATATGGCCGCAAGTTCAGTTTAATAACTGACCACAAGCCCATTCTTGCCATTTTGGGACCCAAGTCTGAAATCCCCACTTTAGCTGCTCTGCGAATGCAGCGCTGGGCACTGAGACTGATGGCTTATGACTACAGTAGAGTACAGAACGTCAGCAGAAAATGCCAACGCAGATGCGTTATCTAGACTGCCGGGGAAGGAAAAGGATAATACAGCGGAGGGAAACAGAATCTTCTATTTCTCAGTAGTGGATGAGCTTCCCGTGCAGGCTACAGAGATCGCACAGAGCACTCTCAAGGACCCAGTCCTATGCAAAGTACTGGAGCTGACTCGGTCTGGATGGCCAACTCATAACAAGGACGAGAGACTGAAGCCATACTTTTTCAGGAAAAATGAACTGTTTGTGGAACAAGGTTGCATATTGTGGGGAATTCGAGTTATCATTCCACCAGCACACCGAGAGCGACTACTGCATGATCTTCACCAAGGACACCCTGGAGGATGCAGGATGAAGGCCTTGGCCAGGAGCTACTTGTGGTGGCCGCAGCTGGACAGTGAAGTAGAACATACCGTACAACAATGTGAGGCCTGTCAGAGTGTGAGGAAACTACCAGCAGCAGCACCTCTACGCTGCTGGCAGTGGCCGACTAGTTTGGCAGCGAATACATATTGACTTTGCAGAGAAAGATCAACACCACTTTTTAGTATTAGTGGACAGTCATTCGAAATGGCTTGAGGTCATCGCCATGGCAACAACCACAGCAGCCAAAATGATGGAGGTGTTGCGGAACATCTTTTCTTCCTACGGTCTTCCTGAGGCGATTGTTTCTGACAACGGTCCTCAATTCACTTCGCAGGAGTACAAGACATTCCTGCTGAGCAACAGAATAAAACAGATTTTGGTACCAGCTTACCATCCCGCTCCCAATGGAGCTGCAGAGCGAGCAGTTCAGGCAGTGAAAGCATCAATGCTGAAACAAGTGCTCGAGGAGAAGAAACAACATGTCACAATAACAATGCAGCACAGGCTAGCTAACTTCCTGATGTCATACAGGAATACACCGCACAGTGTTACAGGATGGGCACCAGCTGAACTGTTTCTCAAACGTCAAATCAGGACCAGGTTCAGCTTACTGAAACCAGATCTCGCTCGAGTGGTGGAAGCAAAACAACAAAAGCAGAAACACTATCATGATAAACCACCTCCAAGCTGGGACATCTGTCTGAGGGTGACTCAGTCCTGATCCAGAATTTCCGTGGAGGAAAGGAGAGGTGGACAAAAGGAACAGTGGAAAAGAGACTCGGACCAGTCACCTACCTGGTGTGGAATGGAGTGAGCCGACGCTCAGTCCACATTGACCATCTGCTGTACAACCAACCGTCCAGACCAGAGACATTGGAGTTTCCGGATGAGCAGCTGGACATCACAAACAACTACCCTGTGGTGGTTCACCCAGATGTGGGGAGGAAAGGCACACCTGGAGCAGTAGGTAGTAGCCCGTACTCACCTGAAGAGACACATGTAACACCTTCACCAGGCTCAGTGGCCTGTGACAAGATAGTTACACCTGCCAACCGAGCAGTCAGTTCCCCAGAGGTGCTTGGGCGCAGGTACCCAGTGAGAGATAGAGCACCTCCTAAGCGACTGAATTTGTGATCGGTCAGTTGTGAGGAACGTTGTTCCTAAAATAAAAGAGTTCGTGTTCATACAAAAATGGAGTTCCTGAGATTGGAATGTCAAAGACTGAAATATTGGGTCTAATCTAATGGTTGTGTTAGCAGTAATAATTTAGTTACAATTGGAGAAGTAAAGTTATAAAATTTAATGAGGCAAAGAAAAATTTTGAAGTTGAGTGTTAATTCTTAATAGGAACTTCATAGTTAAAGGGGGAGGAGTGTAGTATATTGCAGTGGCGGGCCGTCAGGGCCTTCTCTGCTGGCCTAAGAAATATCTGAATCATATTATATTTTGTCCATCAATACTTATTATTCCAAATGGTCTGTTAGCTTCCTTTCATTGCTTTTCCCCCTGGTTGCACTGCTTCTAGATGTGTGTTTTCATATTGAAGCATTTAACCAATCACATTTCAGCCATTATTTGTTGCCAGATCAGATCTGCCTCAAAGCCTTCAAAATCAGTTCTGCGGGGACTGCTGCATTAAACAAGACTGTTGCTTTTAACCAATCAGATTTCGAGTTGGCAACCCCACAATGATTTTTCATAGGCGTTAGCATTTTGCTGGCTGGGATACTTCATTGCTTTCACCAACTATGATTGGCTAGTAGGCGGGCCAAAGCCCGGATGAGGAGGCAGCCAGAGATCGCAAACTCCACTCACAATGGCTGACAGATTTGGTTGCAGATTTGTTCACAAAGCTATTTTCCAGACGGACTTTTCCAGAAAAAAATGGACATCATTAAGAAAGGGCGGTCAACTCCAAAGCTAGCAAGCCTGTTACAGCCGGGAAAATGGTGTGTGCGCCACTTTCATTACGCTAACTTAGCTGCACAAACAAATATATTGTTGTGTTTATTTAAAGCCATTTTCAAGACGGACTAAACCGGAAATATGACAGGACAGGCTCGACTTTCATCATTAGCTTCGATGGCAATAGAAAAGAAGGAATAAAGAAAGGAGGATGGATATTGTGTACATTTAAAAAGAATTTTTGGTGAGTATAATATGGCTATATTCCTAAATAATATTTCAATTGTGGGCCCGGTTCTGATATCTGAAAAGCTCCAGTGTTTTTATTTAAGCTCCGGTGTTTGTATTTAATCACTACATGCTGCTAGGATGTGGATTTTACCCCAGTTTAATTTTTGCCGTTTCGCCATTGACGTCCATCGCTGTCTTTTCGCGAGGAAATCACCCCCCTGGCCTGGTTGTAATGTCTCAAAAGCTCCAGTATTTGTATCAATCAATAAATGCTGCTAGGAAGTGGATTTTACCTAATTTTAGTGCATTTTTTGTCATTTCACGTATGGACGTATCGACGTTTATCACTGTCCTTTTACCGGGGAAATGATACTCCGGGCCCGGTTCTGATGTCTAGAAAGCTCCAGTATATCTATTTAATCAATAAATGCTGTTTTTTGGCTGGATTTTACCCCATTTTCGGGCAATGTTTGCCCGTACGCCATTGACGTTCATCGCTGTCTTTTCCCGGGAAAATCGCCCCCCTGGCCTGGTTTTAATGTCTGAAAAGCTCCAGTATTTGTATTTAATCATGAACTGCTGCTAGGAAGTGGATTTTACCCCATTTTTGTGCATTGATGTATTGATTATTTTTTGTGTCGCAGCTCTAGCTGCAGTAGAGGTTTTATAGCCATAAAATAGTTTTTGAGGGTTGGATTGATACGTTGAAGGCGCTACGAGAAAATGCACCGACCGCCACTGGTATATTGATACTATAACTGTTTAGAGCAGGGGTCACCAAACTACGGCCCGCGGGCCGGATGCGGCCCACCGGCACATTTGGACCGGCCCTCTGAACAATACCAGAGATGCTATCGGATTTTTTTCCTATTTGGCCTTGAAGACTGGGACGTTTTAATCTTGTGTTTGGTTCATTGCACCCCTGCTGAGCCCACAAATCATCCCAGTAAAGCGGGGCTTCGAATTGCTTCTTTGGTGACACGCAAGGGGAGTGTTTCCCTTTGATGCATGCACGAGCAGTGTTACCGAGACATCTGGAAGATCGCAGGTGAGGGCAGAGCCCTGGGACCATCGCGGACTATTCAAGCATATATAAACTGTGCAACCTGTTTGAGAACGGAATAATGGCGAAAAAGTTAGGTAAGAGAACAATTGATTCCGAATGCAGGGTATTTAACCTGGAGTGGACAAACGATTATTTTTTTGTTCAATGCAAAGAAAAGGCTGTTTGTCTCATTTGTCAAGAGATGGTGGCGGTATTCAAAGAATACACTCTTTGCCGACACTATGAATCCTGTCACAAAGACAAGTACAATAGCTTGCAAGGCCAAATACGAGCAGACAAACTCTCAAAGCGAAAAAGTGGACTACTATCTCAGCAGAACCAGGCATCCGTTCGGGCCAGCTTTCGGGTTGCTAAATTGATAGCAAGCAGCGGTAAGCCTTTCACTGACGGAGAGTTTGTTAAGAAATGTATGGATACTGTCGTGGAGGAGGTGTGTCCCGAGAAGAAAGATGCATTGAATGCCGTAAGTCTGTCGGTGAGTACAATGACCAGACGTGTTGAAGAAATCGGGAGTAATGTATATGCCCACCTGCAGCAGAAGACGAATGAATTTGACTTTTTTTCATTAGCACTGGATGAAAGCACGGACGTGCAAGACACAGCGCAACTGCTCATTTTTATTCGTGGAGTTAGCGCAAACTTTGAGATTTGCGAGGATCTGGCAGCCCTCCAAAGTCTCAAAGGGACTACAACGGGAGAGGATATTTTTGACAGTGTGCCAAACCATGGAGAAGTTGGACCTGGACTGGTCAAAGCTAGCTAGCATCACGACTGACAGGGCCCCTAGCATGGTGGCCGAAACTCGCGGTCTAATAATGGGACGCATGAACCGGGAGTTGGAAAAAAGGGGTCTCACCGCCCCGCTACGAGTCCACTGCCGAATTCACCAGCAAGCACTGTGCTGCAAAATGTTGACGTGGGATTCTGTAATGACGGTTGTGGTGTCGTGCATAAACTTCAGAGCAAAGGGAGAAGATTGTGCATGGCACAACAGAAAGTTAATGTTCCATGGCTTTTTTTTCTATGACGAACCCAGAGAGAGTTATTTAGTTATTATTTATTTCATAAATAGTGTTATTTATTTCCTGTTTTTTCTGTGAAGAACTCAGAGAGAGTTATTTAGTTATTATTTATTTCATTAATATCGTTATTATTTGTTTCCTGACTTTTTCTGTAAAGAACCTGGTAAGGGTTATTTGGTTATGTGTGGCTTTCTGGAAAACAATAATTTTTTTAAGCTCCCCTACGATCGTCACACTTTCTGTTACAAACTGACACCGGCCCCCCATCAGAGAAGGGAAAAGTTATGTGGCCCTCACAGGAAAAAGTTTGGGGATCCCTGGTTTAGAGGTATCAGGTTATACAGGAGTGTTTAACCACCGCCACCTAGTGGCCATTGTGTAATACAGTGTGACCCGGATGTTGACATGTTTTGAAGTCGTCTGAGTGTTGCAATAAAGAGGCACACACGTGTGAAAGTTGGCTCCGCCGTCTGATGCTGTTATTTATATATTAACAGTTATATAAAAGTGCAAAGCTATCACAATGTGCACCCGCTCAAACATAATATTATAGTTCTATGCATAATTCTTCATACTGGATGCCGAGGCTACACCTTCAGTCTCCCACCCGAAACATTTCCCAAGCGGAATTTTCTTAACCAATGTTTCAGTATAAAACAACTAAAATTTGTAGAAAATAACTAAAAAGCTGACAGGCACAATATTGGGGGATACATTGGAAGCATATAGTATGTAAATGATGCATATTCAGTCTTTGTCACTTCTGATAGGTGACTGATTTTATAATAATTAATTATTAAACCGCACCAGCTAATTTAAAACTACTTTTTGATCCATAGCCCAAATATAGATGAATAACATTGTTACTTTTATTCTGTGCACATTGCACAATATAGATGGGCCAAATTGCGTAGTTGCCGCTTTCTGCAAACCCACACATCAAAAAAGTATGTTATAAACATTTTAATTTTGTTTTATTTGTTAACAATCTCATGAAAATCATTACTCCTAACAATTGTATGAGAAGCATTACTACTCAAGTAGACTTGAAGTTTCCATTTGGAAAACTAACGGGCAAAAATACAGCTAAAGATGGATTTACTGTGTCAGATTTACTGATTCAGCTTCAGATTGTTTGTCCAGCCAAGTCTTTGGTTACTGACAGCCACCTGTGAAATATCTCTGCCGTCAGTGTCTAGAATCCATGTTTACAGTTTCTACAGCAACCTGCTAATATGGCAGTCACCCATAAATATTGAACCACTGCAGTAATCCCTCTAATATCGCGGATAATGTAGACCAGACATGGCGGAGATAATAAAAAAACGCGAAGTAGGATCACCCCTATGATTACTACATAGTATACATGTTTTCGCGCCTATACAAAAATTCAAGTACACAAGTACTATTATCAAGAAGTGTATTTATTAAATATTACAGTTATAGGCATATGAAAAGACTGTAATGTAATAATGTCTAAACATAATTGATAAATAAAAAAAAAAGTAAATACTTTAAGTGCTGTATTCAAAGGAAAAATAGTTCGTCTCCACTTGATTTAAATAATAATGAGGAAAAACAGGTTATTGTGAGCTTTAGTCCAAGTACTCCTCGTCTGATTCGAGAGACATTGGATCATTGATGGAATCTTCAGGAGGCACCATAGGGGTGCTTTTCAGGAGTTTCCTTCTGCAAGAGGTTTTCGGCACACAATAAACATGGCGACTACCATTTCTTTTCTTGTACAAATAAGCTGTTGTACAAGTATTTTCACGACTATTCGGCGCATTGTATTTTAAGCCGCAGTGTCAGTAACGAGTGCTATTTCTGTATTTTAGACACACAAAGCACGCACCGTTTCATTACACGCATATATAATATATATTATATATGGATGAACATCGAAACGCAATAGCGCTGGCTACCGGAAGCAGCCTATTTCCGGGTTCCGGTGCGCAGTGACTGCTGGGAAATATAGTTCTTGCACGCTACACCCACACGCTAAAAACATGTTTTAAAAAGGCAACCGAACCGTAATAGCGCCGTCTACGAAAGCAGCCACAGACGCTATTTCCGGTGCGCAGTGACTGCTGGGATAAATAGTCCTTTTGTCAATACACCCAGGTTGACGACTGTTATAACGTTGCACTAATAATATCAATATACTACAATGGCGAACACACTAATTTGGTGCTACATGTACCAAATGCACGCTACACCCGCACGCTAAAAACACGTTTTTAAAAAGCCAACGGAAGCAAGACTGAGTTTGGTTGTACTTTATTTAGCCATTTTACAATGTACTCACGTCATCATCACCCACAAAACCATCAAAGTCCTCATTATCTGTGTCCGAATTGAACATTTGTCCATCGAAAACGCTGAGTTTAATACGTTCGTCCAGGCGGCCACAATTCATTCCCGAATGGTAGCTAGCTAGTAGCTAGCGTAACTATTCCAAGGCTGTCTTCCATACTTCGCAGCTGTGTTGATGGCGATCACCAGGCCACAATTCATTCCCGAATGGTAGATAGCTAATAGCTAGCGTAACTATTCCAAGGCTGTCTTCCATGCTTCGCAGCTGTGTTGATGGCGATCGCCAGGCCACAATTCATTCCTGAATGGTAGCTAGTAGCTAGCGTAACTGTTCCAAGGCTGTCTTCCATGGTTAGCAACTGTGTTGATGCCGATCGCCAGGCCACAATTCGTTCACAAATAGTAGCTAGCTAGTAGCTAGCGTAACTAGTATTCCAAGGCTGTCTTCCATGCTTCGCAGCTGTGTTGATGGCGATCGCCAGGCCACAATTCGTTCACAAATAGTAGCTAGCTAGTGTTGATGCCGATCGGCAGGCCACAAGCCATTGGGTGTATTGACAAAAAAAACTACATATCCCAGCAATCACTGCGCAGTACTTTATCTACGGGAAAATAGTAGAGTCGGGGGCTGCTTGCCATAGTTGTCTTATCGACGGATTTATTTTATTTTATCGTGATAACAATTTTAGTATTGGTCCATCTATAAAGCGCACTGGATTATAAGGCACCCTGTCTATTTTGGAGAAAATTTCAGACTTTTATGTGCGCCTAATAGTCGTGAAAATACGGTACATGACACTGTCAAGACAATTGTAAAATTCAATGGCTCCGACCATGTGGGTATCAATCTCCTGGACCCGTTGTTGCAAACTGCAAACAACGTTCTTCATCCTCATCCTCGTCATTGTCCGCTTCTTCTTCTTTTGCACTCCTGTTTACGTCTACTCGTCATGCCAGCTTCAGTTATCTAAAGCGTGAATCCCTCATAATGCTGGTTCATTTTTTTATTCATATGGGTTACCATTCGCTTAGGGTCTTTAGAAATGGATATTGTGGCCATCTTTCGAATGTTCGCTTCTTTCTTGGTAAAATGCATGATATTCATTTATGCCACAATTGCGTGCTAGGGTCACGTTTTCTCGGTCGCTGTCATGATGTCTCGTTTTTTTCCGGGCTCATTGGATGCCAGGACGCTTAGGTGGCATTTTCAACAGCGACTCAAAATCCAAACAAAGTTGGTATAGGATCGGCGAAGTCTATCTCCACAAGCGGGGTGCACGACGGAAAATTCACCTGCAACTAAACAGGATAAGGCAAGATATTGGACTTTTTATATCATTCTTCTACGGTGAAATGTGGCTTCTTCAGCGCTGCGTGCCACCCAATACAGCGCCGAAGAAGAAGAGGAGCCCTGACTTCTGCCATTTTTTAATCCTCTATGTTCCGTTTGTGAGTTTCAGTGTGAATTTTGACATTTTTATGACCTGTTTTTATACTTAAGATTAAAAATACCGCGATGTGCTGAAGCCTCGAATGTTGAAGCCATGAATCGATGAAGGACCTCAGTACAGAAGTACAATTATCATTAAGTGTATTTATAAAATGTTACAGTTATAGGCATATGAAAAGACTGTAATGTATTAATATCTAAGTATAATCTATAATTAAAAATATGTAAATGCTTTAAGTACTGTACTCACAACGAAATTAGTTCCTCTCCGCTTGACATGAATACATAAAAAAACTGGTTGTGTAGAGTTTTAGTCCAAGTCCTCTTCGTCAGATTTGAGAGGGATTGGATGATCGATGGAATCTTCAGGAGGTGCAGTAGGGGCAGCAGGAGAAACTTTTGCAGTTTTCCAGTGTGCAAGGAACATGGCGACCGCTCTTTCTTTTCTTCTATAAATATGCTTTTGGACATGACATGATTGCCAAATTCAATGGCTCTGACCATGTTGTCATCAATCTCTTAGAGCTGTTGTTGCTAACTGTGTGCCATATTGAACAACATCTGCAGATTTCTTAAAGGAAGACCACATTCTACAATCTCATCCTTGTCGACTGGGGCCGGGTCGCGGGGAAGACCTTGCTCGCTGCCAGATTGCAGGCCAACCGTCCGGGAAATTAAACTTTGACTTCGCTCCACTGTGTCCTAACCGACAATTAGCCATCCAGGGAGGTCTATTTTCGGATAAGTGCAACTATGTCAGCCCCCCGATGTAATCTCAACTTCCACGTTGCTCCGCCTCAAAGTCCCGCCATCCTTGCCGGCTGAAGTGCTCTATTTTTGGACAAAGCCAATGGCGTCCGCTATAACGTCGCCCGGGGCTCGCATTTCTAAAAAAAAATCCCCCTTCGTTGCTGCTCTCTGCCGTCCAATTCGCCAAGTAAGTTCTATTTTCAGATAAGGTTGCATGGGGCTCACATTTCTGATAAAAATCCACCCTCACAGGGGCTCAGAAAGCAGAAACCTTTTTGGATGAAAATGACAGCCACTACCAGTGTTCCCTCTAAGCTGCGCGCGTGCGCAATTGCGCACTACTCTCGTCTTCTCTGCGCAGCAGCAATCATATGGCGCGCAGTAAAAAAAAAAAAATGAGATTTTCTTTTTTTTTTATTTTTTTTTTATTTTTTACTTAACCCTTTCCCCATGATGGCGCCGTTTAAGCGGCAGCCAGTGGCAGTAGCTCTGTCCACTTATGTTTTTCGTGTTTTACAGCATGTTTTACATGAAAAATTAGAGGGAACATTGACATGCACCTGCTTGTGGCAGGTGTGATACTGGTGTGCCCATAGCGAGCAATGATGATGTCGTGACCGGATGATTCACCTAAAGACGTTTCGCCGACGGACGTTTGACAGACGGACAGGTCGCCGAATGGACGTTCCGCCGAACGTTCATTCGGCGACCTGCCCGTCTGTCAAACGTCCGTCGGCGAAACGTCTTTAGGCGAATCATCCGAGTACCGATGATGTCGCTCACACTGGTACTCGGTGCGCTCAGGGAGGTTGACTTTCTGCTCAGACCAACGAAAAATTAGAGGGAACATTGGCCACTACCCGCCATTTTTTCCCCTCTGTGCTAAGTTGAGTGACGATCCTCTGTCTTCCGCCAAGTTCTTAGTGGCAAGCGTTAGACAGGGAAGTGGCTGACGCTTGCGAGTTCCAGCGTGGATTTTCACATTTTTATTAACTTTTTTTCAGCAAAAAAAATCTGATGTGGTGAACCTGTGAAAGTTTAAGTTGCGAAGTGAAGAAGGACCGCAGTACTACATACCATACTACATGTTTTCGCGCCTATACAAAAAGCACATAAGTACAATTATCAAGAAGTGTATTCATTAAATATTACACTTATAAGCATATGCAAAATACTGTAATGTATTAAAATCTAAATATAATGTATAGATATATAAAAAAATGTAAATACTTTAAATATGTACTGTACTCAGTGAAAATAGTTTCTTTCCGGCTGATTAAAAAAAAATGGTTAATGGGAGTCTGCGTCCAAGTCCGATTGCTCATCCAGTATACAGGCAGCAAGGCTTTGTCCTTAGTTGGGTTAAGTTCATTTTGTCTTCTTGTGGCCATGTCTGGTCTACATTATCCACAATATTCGAGGGATTACTGTACTCGCCTGACTAAGCGTGGGATAGAAACATTTCAGGTAACAAAATGACCTAAAATTCACCATTGTCTGTTATAAATGAATCACTCAAAACATAGGCTTTGCTCTTGTTTTTTAAAGCATGAGGGTGGTCGAACTTGTTGATTAAGGCTGACTTTACCATGAAGCCAGCCAGCAGCATCCCCACACATGAAGATCGGCAGGAGATCCGTGTGAACCCTAGCACTTTCAGTTCATTTTTGAATAAGAATGTCCGGGAAGGCATCCTCTTCCAAAAAACTTGTCGCTGTCTGTTCCAGCCGGGGCCGGATTGCGGGGCAGACCTTGTACACTACCGGATCGCTGTAACTCCACTTTTCAGCCATGTCATGGCCCTGTAACGGGGAGGCGGCAGTTGCTCACGCTGGCCTCGGCTTGCTGTAGCTCCGCTTTCCAGTAATGATTTTTCAACAGGAAGGAGGGGAATGAACACTCTGAATAGTTTTCTATGCATGCTACATTTATTGTGGTTTTTTACGATAATGAACAAAAGCCGTACAGTTGTACCTCTACTTACAAACGTCAACATACGAAATATTCATTTTATAAAAGTTCTCAATGGGAAATGTTTCTCTAATTTGTCTCCTTTTAGCACCTCACATCTTATTTTGTTTTTTTTTCGTGATATAGTTGCTTTCCCATTGGCCATTATTTCCCAACACGCCGCTGGCCTCCTGTTGGCTAAATACTGGTCAAGAGTCCAACAGAGGACGCCACCGTTGCCACCCTCCACTCAGCATTGAGCCACCTGGAGCAGCAAAACATCTACGCCAGGCTCCTCTTCATTGACTACAGTTTTGCCTTTAATATCTTGATCCTGGACACCCTTAACTCCAACTGCTCAACCCGGAGGTCCCAGTCTCCACCTATTCGTGGATCAAGGACTTTTTTACCACCAGACCACATCGTGTGAAACTCGATCACCACCTCTCAACCCCCTGCACTCTCGGCATCAGTCCCCCTCGGACCTGTGTACTGAGTCCACTCCTCTTCTCTATCTACACCTCTGACTGATGTACTGCCTATCCAGACAACATCAAGTTTACGGTTGACACAATAGCAGGACCGATATCAGAGGACAATGAAGCACCTTATTGGAGCTCCTTCGCTTGGAAGAGTTTTGTTCAGCCAACAATCTGACAGTGAACACCACCAAAACAAAATAGGTCATCCTGGACTTCAAGAACAAAAGCTGCCGTTCCACCTCTCATACCTCTCAATTTTTATGTTTTTTTAATACATTTCAAATTGTTTACGCTGTACACAATGTTTGTACAGGATTTTTTAAGTACGTTTTTTGTAAAACCGATCACGTTTTACCCATTTTGGCTTTAATCCGAAACGTCTTGGTAGCAGACGAAAATGTCATTGTCTACTGCTAATATTGTCCTGCTTTAAGCATGATATGCCCACACGCATTACCCTTTCACATGTCCGCCTTTTCACTCTATAAATATAGCGCATCAGGAAGCAATGTACCCAGACAGTTAGCTGTCAGCATCATACAGCGAGATCTACAGAATCTTGAATATAAAAGGCGCACCGACTGATTGGGCACCCCCCTCCACTTTGGGGAAAATGTCAGACTTTTAAGTGCGCCCTATGTGAGTAAATATTATTAGCGCTTATACGGGATAAATAAACTATAATCTAATCTAATCTAATCGAATAGGGGGAATTGCAATCATTAAAAGGGGAGCAATTGGCTGAGGTTGACAGGTATGACGTCTGTCTATCAAAGGTGAAGTCCAACAAACATCTTGGTGTCCCCATCACAACAGACCTCTCACTGTGAGAACACTGTGGCAGTGGCGAAGAAGGCCCAGTAGCGACTCCAATTTCCGAGGGTACTCAGAAGGGAGAACTTGAACACCCAGCTGCTGGTGTCCTTCTACCGCTGAACCATCGAGTTTGTTGACCGATGCCTTCACGGTGTGGTTCGCCAAATGTACTCAGGTTGACAGGAAGAGACTGCAGGGAGTACAGAGGACATCGTAAAAGATCATCGGCTGACTTCTGCCCTCTCTCTTGGACATCTACATACAACTCTCTTTGCCTCAGTAGAGCCCAGATTATTATTAAAGACTCATCTCAGCCTGGCCACCATTTCTTTGAACTGTTACCTTTGGGCAGGCGTGCAGCGCAGGCTACGGCGCCAAAGTACAAGCAGATTGCGAAAGTTTCTATCCTAGAGCTGTCAGCACTGTGAACTAAACTAGACTCGGATCTAATCACCCATCTCACTGCACTTTTTCTCACTGGTTATTTTTACCTACCTGCACAGCACTTTTAGAATATTAATTCCAGGTTCTTTTATTTCTTGTACTTCTATTCTTTGAAAAAATACTGAGCACTGTATTTTACACTGATCTAATTTCATATTCAAAATTTTAATTGGATTTCTTGCGCAAGGGAGATGGCACAATCTCATTGTATCTGCTGTTACAATGACAATAACGGCTATTTTGATAGAAGGGAGCTGCGCATCTATGATACCAGCCACGAGGTTGGTGCACTGTGGGGCAGACGTGAGAGCCGGTCCTAGCGGGGAAATGTCCACCGTCTGTGACAGGAGAGAACAGCGCATTCTAAGCAGATGCAAGACCCAGGCCGAGTATGAGTCCAGTCCGACCAAACGTCCCCTTTCGGGGCACTTTCTCTTTGACTTTGGCGGAGCTGCTGCTTCTTCTTCTTCTTTTTCACCTCAGGCGCCTGAGGATTACACTCAGCAGCGCTAGAGCTGCCACTGGAACACGGATTAGTTCATCCAGGGAGTTGCCCAGGCCGTGATGGTAGCGTTCGGTCATTAAGGCCGGACAGCGGAGCCATAGGTGTTCAGACGACTCTGTTTCCTCGTCGCACAGGCGGCAGCGATCCGAGTCGGATTTCCCCACAAGGTGGAGCCAACGGCGGAGCAGGGGGTGGTGTCCACTGCGGAAACGAATCAGGTCTGTGCGGTCTCCTTTCGATAGGGCAAGTTCTTCCTCTGTGACTTTCGTAGTGTAGGTCTGCAAAAGGCGGGGGTGGGAGGAGGGGGGGAGCTGCTCCAGCCAGGGGTGTGTTCCTGATTCGTGTGCCTTTGATCCCTGTTTGTCGTGGAGTTCTAACACATTGGTTGTAGACTTTTTCTTAGTGTGCTTAATACTAATGAACTCTGTTATCATTTTCTCCAAAGGAAGTTATTCTCGAGTGAAAAGAAGCATGCTCTGTTATCAAAATGTTCATGAGTCTTGCTATCGCCCAGCTTGACGATATGTTTGGGTGGCAGGTAGGGGCAGACATGATAGCAGGCAATGAAGACGCAATGCAAATTTAGCAGGGGAAATCACAACTATATAAGGACTTTAACATCTGAGTACGACAGACGGAAAGGATATGTATATATCAATATGTAATAATGACAAAATAGAAGTACCATAATTTCACGCATACAGTTGCATCCACAGTAGGTTATGAAAGGGAGCTCAGTGTACCTGGAAAGTGGTTAGTCTACAATTGCCTCTATAATGTAACAGAAATGTGGAAAAACCCCAAACAAATGGGTATGCAAATCTCAAAGAACAACTAGTAGTTTAATCTCCTCGTTGGACTGAAAAAGGGATGTGTTGCCATATCTCTGTGTTCGCTTCATTACCTCGAATGTGCTCAACTGACCGATGGGGGCTTCGCGTTGGCACATCAAAATTTAAATGGCGCTGACACGAACTCTAGCGCTGCTTTAGTTATAATTTTTCATTTTATTAGACTCCCTTGCGCGTGCTGAAGATACTCATCGATTAGCAACAGCCTAACAATGTTATTAAAATCATTTAGATCTTTATTGTACTTTGAAAGTGTTGAAATGACAAAAAAATTTATGCTTTTATTTTTACTTTTAAATTCTGGGTATGGCTCTGAAAGAATTATATTTAAAAATAGGAATTATTGATGGCTCTCTCGGTCAAAAAGGTTCTGGACCTCTGGGTTAGTGCGTCGGCCTCACAGTCCTGGGGTTATGGGTTCGATCCCAGGTCGGTCACTGTGTGATGTTCTTACGTGGGTTTTCTCCATGTACTCCAGTTTTCTCCCACATCTCAAAAACATGCAGGATGAGCTGATTAAAAACTCAGAATTCCTCCTAGTTATGAGTGTTGGGCGTGAATGGTTGTCCATGATTGACTGGCCGAATTCAGGGTGTCACCTGCCTGGTGCCTGTAGTTAGCAGTGATAGGCTCCAGCACCCCCCCACGACCTTGTGAGGATAAGAGGTTCAGAAAATGAATGAAATGCCTGCTGGTCATTCAAAATGTGAAGCTATTTTTTTCCTATTGTATTCACCTTAAAAATAAAAAAAAGCTTTGCCCGTTTTTAAAATTAATTCATTTTTTGAGTTGTTTTTTTGAAAATTCTATTTTTCAAATTAATTAATTTTCTTGGGTTGGTATTTTGAAATTTTCATTTTCTTCTGTTTTTCAAATTAATTTCTTTTTAGAGTTGTTTTTTTAGTTTTTTTTGTCAATTTCCGTTTTTTGTTTTTTCCTCAGCCTGCCCGCCAGTAGAAACAAAATAATTAAAAAAACGAGCAGGCAGCAGTTGTACAGATACAGTGGTACCTCGTCACACGACCGCTCGTCATACAAAATTCTCGTCTTACGACAGAAATTTCGATCGAATAATTCGTCCGTCATGCGATCAAAATTTCGTGATGCGACCAAGCCAGGTGGCCATGGCACTGTCTTTTTTGCATATCTTTCGTGTATAACAATATTTACAAGCACCGGATGAGTTATTCAGACCAGGAAACGCACAACGCGCATGCGCGGGGAAAAGAGGGCTTTCTGGGTAATGAAGTATACTCGTGCACACAACGCCGACAGGCAATGGCACTCTTTCTCAGAATAAAACTTTACCCACAATCAATACGTGGGTAAGCTCAGCTGCTACATTTCCTGTTATTTTTATCTAATACGAGGAGTATTATATTACTTCTCGTTGGCTGCTCATAAGAACATCAGGGGCACTGGCTCGCAACAGCATCCCCGGTAGCAACTCTATCATAGGCGCCGTTCGAGGGGATGCGAACACAGATGCTACAAGCTAAAAGGAGCCGCTAGCCAGCGCCCCCGAAGCTCCCATGAGCAGCGGAGCGATCGCTGATAAAAGACTGCTGCTCGTTGGCTGCTCATAAGAACATCAGGGGCACTGGCTCGCAACTCCCCGCAATAGCAACCACGGTAGCAACTCTATCATAGGCGCCGTTCGAGGGGATGCGACCACAGATGCTACAAGCTAAAAGGGAGCCGCTAGCCAGCGCCCCCGAAGCTCCCATGAGCAGCGAAGCGATCGCTGATAAAAGACTGCTGCTCGTTGGCAAGTGGTCGTGCGTTATCCGATTGGGAGGACATTTTGTGTGCATCATTTTCGGAATATTTTGAAGGGAATAGTACAACAGCAAACAGCCCATCGATAGCGAACGTGAGGGTGGAGTGTTTGTTCCGTTTACGAGTGCGTTGTGTGGAAAAAAAAACTGAAGCCCCCCGCCCCTTTTGTGCCCCTCCCCTCGGCGAAATCCGCCCAATTTTAGTTAGATTAAACACATTTTATTTCTATTAAACCACTAGTTATGTGTTACTTTGTTAATAGATGGGGAATTAGAAGAAATAAAACATTTTTCCAATCCAATATCCTGCTTTTGGTGTTTTTTCAGAGGGCTGGAACGAATTATTATTTTTTCCATTCATTTCAATGGGAAACGTCCGCTCGAGTTACGAGAACCTCGTCATACGATCTCAGTTTCGGAACGGATTACGCTCGTATGTCGAGGTACCACTGTACTTGGAAGTCTTGCGTACACACTTGCATCCATTCAGCACCATCAACTTTTATGTAGATATGGGGCTCAGGTGGTCCAACACAGTCATCAAGTCACATTAATGACGAGTACGCCTAGAAGTTTCCTCTTGTATAGAATTTGCGGAAGGAAGTTCGCACAAGACTTCCGAGGATGTCAATAACTGCTGCTTGCTCGTTTTTTGAAATATTTTTTTTTTTAAATTAAAAAAACGAGCAAGTGGCAATTATCGAGATACATGGAAGTTCCGCGAGACTATAGACAGGAGGACCCCTGCTCACCTACACTTGCTTCCATTCAGTCTATATATTCAGTGCAATAAAGTTTTATTTAGATATGGGGCAAAGACAGTGGGGGATAGTCCAGTCATTAAATCACATTACTGGGATTGTAGTTTGTCGACCTTATGCAAACAACTTGCGCATACGCGTATCTTCAGGAGAAAAGACCATTCCTATCTCCTAGATGTTGCAATGTTTGCCCAGGAATAGTTAAACAGATTTAGCAAGATGGGGCAGTTTAAGATGCATCCAAGCTGGTTACACTGTGACTCAACAGACGACCAGGGGACTGTTGAAATAATAAACAAAATACTGAGCCCCTGCGGCGTACAACTGAGAAGCTGGACTCGAGTACCCATAAGTGTCGCGGTTCACGCGAGACTTCCAAGTATCTCGATTACCTCTACTTGCTCGTTTACATTTTTTTTTCCGCTGGCGGCCTGGCTGAAGAAAATAAACAAAGGAAAATAATTAATAAAAGAAAAACAACCCCCAAAATAAATTAATTTAAAAAACGAAGAATTAAAAAAAAAAACAACCCCAGAAAATAAATTAATTTGAAAAACGGCCAGGGCTTTTTTAAAATTATTATTGTTAAGGAGAATGCAATAAGCTTCCGTACTAGGTAATGGTGCGGTGGTCAAGAAAAAAAAGACCCAAAATGCCATAGAAGGAAAGACACACAGAAGTGACTAAACAGAAGTCTTAGTTGCAAGGCCTATTAAGTACCATTCACTTGGATTGTGAATCAGCATGGTGTTGTCTAGTTACCGTCAAGAATGTGATTTTCATTTTACTTATGACAGTAAGCCAGCTCAAAATGCTCTGCCAAGACACCTAAAAAGAGTCAGCATCAATACCATGAAAAGCCAAGACTAACAAGACTCTTCTTCATGGTTCTCGTCCCATCAACAAAGAAATCAAGCTTCCAACTCTAAAGGGAATCAAATGAAACCTTTTACAAAAACCACTTCAGACCCACGTGAATAAGTGCGCTGTACTTTAACAACACTGGCTGCATTGAGCAGAGGTTCACTGGAAGGTTTCACCTACGCCAATCCACTCTGTTAATAACTCACACATTTCTATTTTCAGTACAAGCGTACTCATAATATGTCACACAGTAACGGATACACAGCAACACAAAAACTCTCTGTGTAATAGTGAAAAAAAGATTGTAGGCAATACCAAATGAACACAAAATCTACTTCTATTTATTGTGTTCCTATGCCATTGAGAGCTAAATAAGATTTATGGGATATGGTTAATGTGTTGAAAGTTGCCAAATATCATTAGTAGTCATGGCACTGTAAAGAGGGGGAAAAGAGCACATTATCGGATGTCTTCAGAACCAATGCCACACCTAAAATCACCCAGAAATAATTCAATTACAATATTAGAATTTGATATACTGTATTTTCTTGCATATAAGCGCCCTCCGCGTATAAGCCGTACCTATAAAATTGCCTTAAAATAAGTACATTTTACAATTTCGCTCATTCAAGCCCTGCGATTGGCTGACAAACTAATTCAGGATGCCCCCCACCCACTCCCCATAGTTGGCTGGGACTCAGCTCCCCATGCAACGCTTGGGAGGATAAGCAATACAAAAGATGAATGAATTAATCTAAGCGTTTTGGAACAAGGTTGTCCGAGCGAAAGCATGCTACAATGAAAATACGCCTTTTCAGTGTGAAATGAGTGAATTACGAAATAGCAAAGCTCTTGGTCATTGAAGAATGATTGTGTCCGAAATGTGTTGGTCACGACAAGCATTGCCATTGACCGCTAGCTTCCCACAGACACACCCACTCCACCAACTGCCTCTTAAGGGTTGGCGGGGTCACACGAAAGGCAGTCTCCACCCTAGCCTGGTTGCCAGTCAGCCGTAGGGCACAGAAAGACAGACAACCAGCGCCTGGAAAATATTAATTTTTGTGTCAGAAATATATTTGTCTCGCACAATAAATATTTTAATTTAGGCCGCAGAAAATACATATATTTAAATTTTCACCGTAGAAATCAATAATTGAAAATTATTGCAAAATATTTATAAATCCAGTTTTTAATATTTTGCAAATTTACAAAAGAAAATCGGTGTGTAACTCGCTAAGTTTCAAGGAAATTTATCACATTTGGCTGCCTATATAATAGAGTTCTGACATTGAGGGGGCACACCGTCTAGAACTTGCTCCGGGGCGCAAAATTCCTCAGTACGCCACTGTAAGGAATTGATCATTTTCAATTGGTGCTTAACGTGAGAAAATTTTTATTATTTTTTTTATAATAAAAACGTGCGGTCAACCTGGGGAAATGCATGAGCCAACCAACTAGCTCTAAGAGTTCGGACCAATAATTAGCCACATTTTGATCGTGCGGATTACGCATGCGCAGGTGTAGGGATACGTCATTGCCTTCTCGCAGGCAATGACGTATCCCTACGCCTGTGACAAGGCATTGTGGTGTTGCCAACTCGAAATCTGATTGGTTAAAGTAACAGTCTTATTGACGCTTGTTTAATGCAGCAGAGCCTGCAGAACTGATTGTGAAGGCCTTGAGGCAGATTTCTGACCCTGGCAACAAATAATGGCTGAAATGTGATTGGTTAAATGCTTCAATATGAAAACACACATCTGGAAGCAGTGCAACCAGGGGGAAAGCAATGAAAGGAAGCTAACAGACAATTTGGAATTATTTAATAATTTAATAAGTGATTGATGGACAAAATATAATATATGATTCAGATATTTCTTAGGCCAGCAGAGAAGGCCTTGAAGGCCCTGACGGCCCACCACTGGGCAGTTGTGACCACTGTTTCTTTTTTTGGACAAATATGTTTTTGTACAAGGACATGACACTGTCAAGACGAGTGCCAAATTCAATGGCTCTGACCGTGTTGTAATCAATCTCCTGGATCGGTTGTTGCAAACTGCATGCCATATTGGAGATTTTTTAAAAGTAAAACCACCTTCTTCATCCTCACCGTTGCCAGCTGCTTCTTCCTCATTCCCATGATTTTGACAAAGTCATTTTCAGTTGGGAGGGTTGAGTGGCTCTTGAGGAGCGTGTTGATGTCATCTACGTCATGTCTAAGAAGTCTTCAGTGGTTACCAACCGAGCCAGCTTCACAGACTTATCTACGGCGTAAATTCCACATAATTCTGGTTCATATTTTATTCCTAGTGGCTACCACTCGCTTAGTGTCGCTTATAATCCGGAACGTCTCGGTCACTGGTAGCAGACGAAAACATCAGCATTGATTGCTAATGTTGTCATGCTTTGAGTCTGATATCCGCACACGCATCAGTCACTTCTGCTCTTTTCACTAAATAAATATAGCGCGTCAGTAAGCAATGTTCCCAGACAATCACGCTGTCAGCGACATCTACAGAATCTTGAAATTAGTGCATACAAAAGGCGCACCGACTGATTGGGCACTCATTCACTTTGGGGAAAATTTGACTTTTAAGTGAGCCCCATGTGAGTAAATATGTGGGATGTTGCATTTATACCAGGGGTCTCAAACTTGCGGCCCGCGGGCCAACTGCGGCCCTCGGGACGATAATTTGCGGCCCCCGTCTTAATATGAAAGATCGATTTTTTTTTTTTTTTTATTTTTTATTTTTTTTTTTTTACCCCTTTCCCCATGATGGCGCCGTTTAAGTGGCAGCCAGTGGCAGTAGCTCTGTCCACTCATGTTTTTCTTGTTTTACAGCATGTTTTACATGAAAAATTAGAGGGAACATTGACATGCACCTGCTTGTGGCAGGTGTGATACTGGTGTGCCGATAGCGAGCAATGATGATGTCGTGACCGGATGATTCGCCTAAAGACGTTTCGCCGACGGACGTTTGACAGACGGACAGGTCGTACTAGTATTTGTTAGTTTAATGATTAAATACAAATACTAATATTTGTATTTAATCATTAAACGCTGTTTTCAGCTGGATTTGACCGAATTTGAGAGCATTTTGAGCCGTTTATAGACATTTTTTTGCCTCCATCGCGATATCATCCAGTATTTGTATTTAATCATTAAATGCTGTTTTAGGATGGATTTGACCCGATTGCTGTCATTTTACGGCTCGGTTCTGCTACATCTGCCTGCCCAAGAGTGCTTATTCCCGGACTGCCATTGATGGTAGACGAACATTGATTTTTACTATAATTTGGACAACACCGGCGGCGGGCCGGATTAAAAATCCTAACGGGCCGTATATGGCCCGCGGGCCGAGGTTGAAAAACTTGTACACACACGATCCGGCGGGGCGAGCGTTCGAATCCCGTTACGGCGAAACCTCCGTTCGGCCGAATGAACGTTCGGTAGAACGTCCATTCGGCGACCTGCCCGTCTGTCAAACGTCCGTCGGCGAAACGTCTTTAGGCGAATCATCCGAGTACCGATGATGTCGCTCACACTGGTACTCAGTGCGCTCAGGGAGGTTGTCTTTCTGCTCAGACCAACAAAAAATTAGAGGGAACTTTGGTTCGGAGCTGAATGAACCAATCACGGTGAGGTATACGGCTCTGGAGGGCGGGACATCGGCCGGGCTGTCCAGTGCCCCGCTCACTCACTCATTCATTCCTCCAATCAGCTGGGCGGAAGAGAAGCCGTGAGGCCGATCACTCCGCTCGGCGCGCACACTCCTCCGCTGCTCTCAGCATAGAACTGAATGAGGCGCTATGATCCGTGATCCAGCCTGTGTCAGTGTCTGTAGCCATCTCCGCGATTGAAACGGAGAGCGAAAGTGCACATGCGCCACAAACCCGCGCGACTGAATGTGAAAGATCAACCCGAGACTCATTCCAAGTGGAAAAACATATTACAGAGCCCCAGAGATGTCTCTTTCAAAGCCTGCCGTGAAGAGAAAGGTCGGTGATGAGCACAGACAGTTTCAAGAAAAGTGGGGAGTGCAATATTTCTTTGTTGAACACAGGGGCACCCCGACGTGTCTCATTTACACTGAAAAAGTTGCGGTGCACAAGGAATACAATTTGACACGTAATTGTACTACGAGACATGCTGAGGAGTACGAAAAATACCAGGGAGATGAGAGAGCCAACCAGGTTGCCAGTCTTAAAACACGTCTTCTGAGGCAACAGGATCTCTTCAAGAAGGCTACCAAAGACAGTAATGCAGCAGTCAAAGCTAGCTACGCCGTTTGTGAGTTGATTGATCCTGTGCTAAGTGATCCCAAATGGCTCATGGACTTGGCTTTTCTTGTTGATATCACACATGAGCTTAATGTACTGAACAAGAAGCTACAAGGCCAGGGGCAACTTGTCAGTGCTGCCTATGACAACGTGAGAGCATTCTGCACTAAACTTGTGTTATGGAAAGCCCAGCTCTCTCAGACAAACCTTTGCCATTTCCCAGCATGCAAGGCTCTCGTGGATGCAGGCACACCATTCAGTGGTGAGAAGTATGTTGAGGCCATTTCGAAGCTACAGGAGGAATTTGATCACAGATTTGCAGACTTCAAGACACACAAAGCCACATTTCAAATTTTTGCGGACCCCTTCTCCTTTGATGTGCAAGATGCCCCTCCTGAGCTTCAAATGGAGCTCATTGACCTGCAGTGCAACTCTGCACTCAAAGCCAAGTTCAGGGAGGTGAGTGGAGAAGCAGACAAGCTTGGGCAATTTTTGAGAGAGTTGACCCCCAACTTCCCTGAACTTTCCCGAAGGTTCAAGCGGACCATGTGCCTTTTTGGGAGCACATACTTGTGTGAGAAGCTCTTCTCCACCTTGAACTTCAATAAGTCCAAGTACAGGTCCAGACTTACTGATGAGCATCTTCAAGCTCTACTGAGGGTCTCCACTGCTTCCTCCCTCAAGCCAAATGTGACTATGTGAGAAGAAGCGCTGCCAGGTCTCTAGCAGCAAGGAGTAGGCAAGAGAAGCCGTGTTCAGAATATTTCATGTTCAATGTTCCATTCAAGTTCAGAAAGTTAAAGGTTAAAGAGCTGTTAATACAGACATTTGAAACGGAATAAAAATAATTCATTTTCTCTACTTAGCCAGCCAGTGTATATCTACTGTATGCTCATTAGTATTATTTGGTTTTGTATTACTGATTGATTTATTTTTTTTCTTTAAGTTAATTTATTTAATTCATTATTTTTTGTTAAAAAATAAAGATATTTGATAACGTTGGAATGTTTTATCAGTGCTTTTCTTGTGGAAATCCTGATGCGGCCCAGTCTCACCCAGACTCGGCCTCTAGCGGCCCCCAGGTAAATTGAGTTCGAGACCCCTGATTTATACGGTTTATTATCACTTAATAAGGGGAATTACAAACATTAATAAGGGGAGCGATTGGCCGAGGTTGACAGGTATGAGTACTGTCTAGAACAGGGGTCCCCAAACTTTTTCCTGTGAGGGCCACATAACTTTTCCCTTCTCTGATGGGGGGCCGGTGTCAGTTTGTAACAGAAAAAGTGTGACGATCGTAGGGGAGCTTAAAAAAATTATTGTTTTCCAGAAAGCCACACATAACCAAATAACCCTTACCAGGTTCTTTACAGAAAAAGTCAGGAAACAAATAACACTATTAATGAAATAAATAATAACTAAATAACCCTCTCTGAGTTCTTCACAGAAAAAACAGGAAATAAATAACACTATTTATGAAATAAATAATAACTAAATAACTCTCTCTGGGTTCGTCATAGAAAAAAAAGCCATGGAACGTTAACTTTCTGTTGTGCCATGCACAATCTTCTCCCTTTGCTCTGAAGTTTATGCACGACACCACAACCGTCATTACAGAATCCCACGTCAACATTTTGCAGCACAGTGCTTGCTGGTGAATTCGGCAGTGGACTCGTAGCGGGGCGGTGAGACCCCTTTTTTCCAACTCCCGGTTCATGCGTCCCATTATTAGACCGCGAGTTTCGGCCACCATGCTAGGGGCCCTGTCAGTCGTGATGCTAGCTAGCTTTGACCAGTCCAGGTCCAACTTCTCCATGGTTTGGCACACTGTCAAAAATATCCTCTCCCGTTGTAGTCCCTTTGAGACTTTGGAGGGCTGCCAGATCCTCGCAAATCTCAAAGTTTGCGCTAACTCCACGAATAAAAATGAGCAGTTGCGCTGTGTCTTGCACGTCCGTGCTTTCATCCAGTGCTAATGAAAAAAAGTCAAATTCATTCGTCTTCTGCTGCAGCTGGGCATATACATTACTCCCGATTTCTTCAACGCGTCTGGTCATTGTACTCACCGACAGACTTACGGCATTAAATGCATCTTTCTTCTCGGGACACACCTCCTCCACGACAGTATCCATACATTTCTTAACAAACTCTCCGTCAGTGAAAGGCTTACCGCTGCTTGCTATCAATTTAGCAACCCGAAAGCTGGCCCGAACGGATGCCTGGTTCTGCTGAGATAGTAGTCCACTTTTTCGCTTTGAGAGTTTGTTTGCTCGTATTTGGCCTTGCAAGCTATTGTACTTGTCTTTGTGACAGGATTCATATGTCGGCAAAGATTGTATTCTTTGAATACCGCCACCATCTCTTGACAAATGAGACAAACAGCCTTTTCTTTGCATTGAACAAAAAAATAATCGTTTGTCCACTCCAGGTTAAATACCCTGCATTTGGAATCAATTTTTCTCTTACCTAACTTTTTCGCCATTATTCCGTTCTCAAACAGGTTGCACAGTTTATATATGCTTGAATAGTCCGCGATGGTCCCAGGGCTCTGCCCTCACCTGCGATCTTCCAGATGTCTCGGTAACACTGCTCGTGCATGCAACAGTGGATGTGCCCGCATTGCGTGTCACCAAAGAAGCAATGCGAAGCCCCGCTTTACTGGGATGATTTGTGGGCTCAGCAGGGGTGCAATGAACCAAACACAAGATTAAAACGTCCCAGTCTTCAAGGCCAAATTGGAAAAAAATCCGATAGCATCTCTGGTATTGTTCAAATGTGCCGGTGGGCCGCATCCGGCCCGCGGGCCGTAGCTTGGTGACCCCTGGTCTAGAACCTTGGCTAAGGTACACCTGCAATGGGCAAACATCTGAACTAAAAAACATGGAAAAACTATTTGAGGTTAAAGTGTTTCATTTGGAATCTTAATTTGAGGATTTAGACAGGCACTCTACTCGGCTTCAACCCCTTTTTTCTGACATCACGCCATGGGAGCATTTTTGTGCCATTTGCAGTTTTATTTTCCAAACCCCAGCTCCGCTCAATGATCTTAACAGGTGACAGCGATAATATTCAGCCCAGACCATGATCTTAACAAAAACATTGAAAGTGTGGGAATACATAAATGAAAACATTTGCACTGAAATAATTGCACTATGATCCCGGGCCTTTAGGAATTCAGCTGTGACTACTTTTGCAGATGTTTCAGAAGGACTAGCCTGAAGAAATCCACATGTGCTCTGTAACTCCGCAGTGCTGTTCGTGGCTTCAACCCTCAACATCCTGATCACTATTATCCTTTTCTTCATAGGAATGATAGTTTTATTGGTTTTTTTATCACTTGACCTTTGTAGCAAGTGTAAATATCTTTGCCGTAGAATAAACAGTATTTAACTTTTTGTTATGTTATATAACTAAAGCATATATTTTAAAATTATGCTGTTTTTCCTTTTGCTTAACAATGGGCATAATCTTTTTTTATTTGCTACCCATTGCAACCGTAAACAATCTCTGAATTTTGTATAAAAAAAAGACAGCCTACTTGTCTGGAAGATCACTGTTCTGGGAATAACTTCAATAAAACTACTTGACCCACTTTAGAATATTTTGAGTGCAGTAAGAGATGAACCAGAGTGAGAATGAATGAATGACAAATGAGTAATAAATCTTATCAAGAGTTAAGTATTTGTCAGAATGGACAATATTATTAAGAGTTACAAAATAATACGGCCATTGAAAGATAGCAAGTACATTCTCCTCCAAAGGTAAAGATCTGGTCTATTCCTTTATTTCTGCTGAGGATAGAAGAGTTTTAATTTTACATTGAAAGCTAAATATGAGAGACATTATTAACACATTTCTTTTTATTCCAGGTATTTACATCCGCAACATATAAAAAAATAAAGGTTCAGTATCAGAAATTTGGAAACTTCTCCCCTAGCAGTGTGTAGACGTCTTCTCGTCATGCCAGCTTCACAGCTGTATTTGCGGCGTAAATCCCTCATAATGCTCATTCTATTTTTTTAATTAATAGTGGTTATCACTCACTTATTGTCCTTGGAAAAGAATATTGTGGCCGTCTTCCAAATGTTTGTTGTATAACGCACGGTAGATTTATTTTGTATTATTATTATATATATTATATAATATTATTTTTATTAATTTCAGCGTGAATTTTGACATTATGATTTTTTTTACTTACTATAAAAAAACGTATACACTGAACCCTAATTAGTTTGACAGCATCTAGCATTTGAATTTTTAGAATTAATTTTTTAGGAAAGTGTTATAAAGTAAATACATACACATTAAAAACAGATTTTGTTAAAAGGGTAAAATGGGAATTGCTAACCTCAAGAAGAACAAGAAAAATGGAAGAAATGAGAATCATGCTGGTGATCAGATAGTAGTAAAGAATAGTTATAGTTAATAAAAGTCCTAAAACTATAAAAGAAAAGAACAAAGAATTCAAACAACTGTACAGAAATCATAAAAGGAATTCTGAAAAAAAACATGGCAGCGAATGAAAGAATCAGAATGGAAGCACAGTAGGATACAGCTTGCAAGTAGAAGTTGGTTCATCCTCATAAAACTGGATAGCTGGGTTTGGAAGATGTGGGGATTTGAGGTCCTCAGTTCAAGAGCAGTGTTTTCCCTATAATTGTTTTTCCAGCATGCATTCCAGTGAGCCATGGAAGTGGGGGGGGGGGGGGGGGGGTTACTTGCCTGCAAATTTCACATTTACAACAACTATATTCAATGGTCGCGGACAGTTACTAAATAAATAAAAATGCTTAGGTATGGTGGAGAGTGGTTAGCACGTCCGCCTTATAGTTCAGAGATCGAGGGTTCAATCCCAGATCCAGACCTTCCTGTGTGGAGTTTGCATGTTGCATGTGTGGGTTTTCTACTGGTACTCCGTTTTCCTCCCACATCGCAATAACATGCATGATAGGCTTGTTGAGCACTTTAAATTATCCCTAGGTATGAGTGTGATCTTGAATGGTTGTTCCTCTCATTGTGCCCTGCAACTGGCTGACTTCCAATTCAGGGTCCCCTGCCTCCTGGCCACAGTTTGGTGAGATAGGCTGCAGCATCCCCGCGACCTTAGTCAGGATAAGTAGTACGGAAAATAAATTAAAGAGTAAAAACAATAAATGATCTCTTGGCAGTGAGTCGCTACTTTGCCTTCTTTTGACATTGTGACCAGTCTAATTTTTGTTTGACATGCTTAATGACCACAACCTGCTCAAAGAGTAGATACTGAGAAAAGTAATTTTATACAATGACAAGTTACTTTTGCGTTTTCATAACATTTGCAAGAAATGGGGAAACTCCTTGATATCATTTATCATCCTTGAATTACAGGCTTTCCTCAAATGAGAGTGGGTTAAAATGGACAAGGGAAATTTTCAATATGACTGCTGTTTGTGCACATGTTTAAGAGGCATTTAAATAAAAAGAAAGAAATACCTTTTGTGTCTTTGTTTAGAAGAGCCCTACATAATATCTCTTATTGGCTTCCCATGCCCTGTGTTAGCCAATCGATAACCTCTTCTTGGACGTGCTGTATACACGATACGTATAGAGAGAATTGAGACTGAACTGATGTCTTGAGGCTATAGTGCAGTCTTGAGGGTTTGGGAGGATATGTTGAGAGCTGTAGTACAATACTAGATCAAAGATAATAGATTAAATAGTGAAGCTAAGTGTAAAGTTTATACATACTTTTTTGTTGCAAATTATCCTCACAAAAGTCATGGGAGTGCTGGAGCATAACCCAGCCAACAGTGGGCAGTAGGCAAGGGTACTGGCAAGTTGAATTGGTTGCCACTCAATCACAGGGAACAATGAGATGAACATGGTCAAACTCATACCTAGTGACAATATAGTGTTCAACCAGTCTTCCACGCATGTGTTTCCGATGTAGGAGGAAACCCACGCAGGCACAAGGAGAACATTCAAACTCCACACAGAAAGGTTGGAACCATCTAGGATTAAAGACTCAATCTCAGAACTATGAAGTGACATGAGTGTAAAGTGAGTGTCAGAAAATCTATGCTATTGTTTTACCTGGTTACCATTTGGTTGGTTTCCAGTGGTTTTAAATATTCATTACCTAAATCTAACCCTACCCCTCAACCAGTTTGTCACTCCCCCACCCATGGCTGTTCTCTGTGACAACCAAAATTGTAGCCAGAGCCTTCCCGCTTCAATCCAGTCAACTATGTTTATACAGGCAAGCAAAAGGGACCAATTAATTGAAAAAAATAGTTATTTATTTTCTTAAAAACAGTAGGTCAGTATTTTAATTATTATTAGTGAACACTCAAAAATGTCACGGTAGTAGTCATGACCACCTGCGTGGGTAAATTGTAGCCAGACGCTTCCCGCTTCGATCCATTCAGCCTCGAAAAGTAGATCTTTGAGCAAAAGTCTGAGCACCCCAGACAATGCAGGCCCCATAAGATGACCGACCGTATGGAAGATGAGTGGATGGCGGCGCGCACTGACGCAGTGGCTTTATGCTCTCCAGTTCGGTATTAGTAAACGCAGCTTATGGAGAAGCACCACCAATTTCGTCACACGCAGTTTCTGGGTGTGATGACAAGTAGGCTTTTTGGTTGTTGATAATGACGACAGGGCCTATGTCCGATTATTATTATTATTATACTGGCAAGAAAATGGGACCAACTAAAATACTTGAATCAGGACATTCTGGGCATTTTCAACTCAACCTATTTTTTTCAAACCCTTTAGAAGTAGAAATTAGTTTTACTGGCAAGGATAAGTGCTAAAGAAAATGCATGAATATCTATTGATTATTTTAAACTGTAGATCACTTTCAAATCCTTTCATAATTGTTTAATTATATATTTATTCATGTATTTATTTCTTGACCTACTTATTACCTATCTATTACCTATCTATTTATGTCTAAAATGCCTTTCCTATTCCTGCATCCTCACCCTCTTGCCACTGGAACAACGAAATTTCCCAAATACGGGATGAATAAAGTTATCCAATCCAATCCAATAATTATTAATTCACACTCAAACCTGTCATGGGAGTAGTCACGACTACCTGAGTGGGCAGATTTAGGGCTCATTTTTAAACATGGTAATTGTTCACTCCCTCACTTACTCCACAGCACTGCAATTTTAAAACAAGCTGTGCATAATATGAAGCGGAGTAACGACAGTCAGAAACTTTTTGTCTGTGCATGTGAGCCACACTACGGTTGAGCATGTGCACCATGCAACCTCTGCTTTCACCTCCTCTCCTATAAAGTCAATCAATTTCCACTAC
Source organism: Stigmatopora argus (assembly GCF_051989625.1). Lineage (NCBI taxonomy): Eukaryota > Metazoa > Chordata > Actinopteri > Syngnathiformes > Syngnathidae > Stigmatopora > Stigmatopora argus. The sequence goes on along the minus strand of NC_135390.1, from coordinate 2,941,333 downwards.
ATGTTGCCGCTGTTGTGAATAATGAAAATGCTCGATTAAACACTCATTTTTCACTTGGCTCATTTTATTTCTCATGCTTTGTTATGCAATGGTTTTTGGCCACAGTGGTGGAGTAGCTCAATGACAGCAGTGTCCACGTGTTGCATAAGTGAACACAGCTAGTTCTGTTAGGTGTTGGCTTTTGGGGATTGAGTTTGCATTTGTAGTCTTGGCTTTTAGCCCCTGTGTGACCTATCCTCATGATTGCCCACTGAGTTCAACTGTCATTCCCCTGCCCCTGTTGCCTCTGCTGCTCACCGCCTCTCATGTGACCCATGTGTTTCTAATTGTCTCGGCAACCTATGTCTGTCTATTTAAACCCTGTGTATTTGTCAGTTTTCTTTCAAGTCGTCTGCTGTTCATGACCGTTTCTACCTGCTCTGTTCTGTCCTGGTCCTGCCTGTTCCCATTCATGCTTGTGCTCCTCGTGCCCCCGTGTTGGTTTCTTTGTTTCAATTGTTACTTTGTCAGTTTCCACTGGGTTTTGTAGACAAGGTTTTATTTTTGTGAACAAATTTATGTTAGTCCACCTTCATTCCCCGTGACTACCTGCTTCCCTGCGTTTGGTCCTATTTCGCACACCACATGAAACCTTAAGAAGTTCTCAACTATGAGCCGATCAGTCACCGCTTCACTCATGCCACAACGACGGTCTTAAACTGTCCAACTTTTTTGCAGCTGGCTATTCAGGTGGAACATTTTAGGAGTAATTTTGTCATTCAGAATTGAATGCAAAAATGATCCATCCATCCCTTTAGGGTTTTCCACTTAAGAGTTGTCATAGCAAAACAATTGATTCAGAAGATAGATTGGCCACATAATGCCCTTCCTGACACAATGAAAAAATATTAATCCAACCAAGGCCTTCTCAAGAGCAGGCATCAGATCACTCAGCTACCACCCAGACCAAGATAAAAATTATTAATCTTAATAATCAGTGTATCCAATATAGGTACATACATTGTGTAGTTACCATGTGATCTGTAGGGACTCTGTATTCATGTGTATTGCTACAGCTCATAGTCTAAAACAGCTGTTGGAGTAATCATTATTATAAATGTGTTTGCAATGCTTATTTAGGAATATAAATCCTTATTACAAAAATGCTTACAATATTAATCAATATATTTGCTTATTAGGAATAGTAATGCCCATCCTAAATGTGTAACAATATTAAACTATATATATATATATATATATATATATATATATATATATATATATATATATATATATATATATATATATATATATATACGTGTTGATCGCTGTGCTTTTATGTTAGAGTTATTGGCATTAATAAAAGCCTTTTTAATGCATCTCTTGCTAAAGTAAGGACTGTGGTTCACATCAAGAGGACAGGGAATGGCCTTGGGCATGGAGAGGTCTCACAACAAGTGCTCTTGGGAACTGCGAATTGTTTTCGGCTTCGGAGGGCTCACAACAAGCGCTCTTGGGAACCATGGACTGTTTTGGGAAGCACCTCTTCACTGGAGGGTTCGCATTGAAACTCTCCTGGGAAGATTCGACAAGACCTACAATTGTTTTGAGAACTGTACAAAATTGTTGTGAGACTCTGTTGTGAGACTCTACGAATGTTTAGACTTCTGTGGGGCATGGCGTTAAAATCTTATGAATAAATTAGCGAGACGGACTTCGAGTTGTTAGAATAATCTCGACCGGACGAGCGGGTGGATGTATTCTCTTCTTGCAAGAATTAAATGGAGATGTGACTACAGATGCCTTTTTTATTGAAAGCTGAGTTTGGAAATACCTAAGGATAAACCTAACAACAGCTATCAACATTATTTCCTGTACAGCTAAACAATTGTTCCAAATTTGTGAGATACTAAAACATGATTTCCATTTTTTTGTATAAAGTTCTATTGAACAGCAAACACGTTGGCTTACAACACAACCCTGCAGTACTGAATAGGATTACCATATTTTCACGACTATAAGGCGCACATAAAGGTCTTAAATTTTCTCCAAAATAGACAGGGCGCCTTATAATCCAGTGCGCTTTATATATGGACCAATACTAAAATTGTTATCACGATAAAATAAAATAAATCAGTCGATAGGGTACACCATCCTCTACAGCTCTCACAACTACGGCAAGCAGCCCCCGACTCTACTATTTTCCCCGTAGAAAAAGTACTGCGCAGTGACTGCTGGGATATGTAGTTCTTTTGTCAATACACCCAATGGATTGTGGCCGGTATACATCGACATCAACACAGCTTGACAAAAAATGGAAAGCAGCGTTGGAAAAGTTACGCTAGCTTCTAGCTAGCTACTATTTGCGAATGGATTGTGGCCTGTATACATCGACATCAACACAGCTTGACAAAGCATGGAAAGCAGCGTTGGAAAAGTTATGCTTGCTACTAGCTAGCTACTATTTGCGAATGGATTGTGGCCTGCATACATCGATATCAACACAGCTTGACAAAGCATGGAAAGCTGCGTTGGAAAAGTTACGCTAGCTACTAGCTAGCTACTATTTGCGAATGGATTGTGGCCTGTATACATCGACATCCCCACAGCTTGACAAAGCATGGAAAGCAGCGTTGGAAAAGTTATGCTAGCTACTAGCTGAAAATCCAGAAGGATGTCTTTCCTCTTTCTTTATGCATATCAAACAGCAAACCTGACGCCAACGATAGAACGACACTTGGAATATGATCAGCGGGGTCGTTCTTCCCAATCACGCCCCACCAGGTCTCACTCTCATTGCCCATTTGAGTTGAACTTATTGTCCCGCAGAAGAATGAGGGAGTTCCAAAAGGAGTACTCTCCAGCACCCCCATCATGGACTCCAAAAAGGGTGGGTACTCTGAGATGCTGTTTGGTGTGTAAGCACAAACAACAGTCAGGATCCATTTCCCCTAACCGAAGACGGACAGAAGGTACTCTCTCGCTACCGGGGTGAACTCCGTACAAAATATTTAACATTGTAATTGAGTCTTGAATAACCCATAAAATTTTCTCTAGTTCCCCCACATCCCATGTTTCAGTTAAATCTTAAATAAAACAGCAGGATTTGACTTGTTTGGCTCTCGTAACTGTGAACATTTATTTCATTCCAAAAGTTATTTCACATACTGCGAGTGGTCCCGACCTTCCTGTGTTGAATTTGCATGCGTCAATGTGCACTTTCTCTAAGTACTATGGTTTCCTCCAACATCACAAAACCATGCATGGTAGGCTGGTTGAACACTCTAAATTGATGCTAGGTGTGAGTGTGACTGCTTGTTCAGCTCCTTGTGGCCTGCAATTGGGTGGAACCAGTTCAGGTCATACCCTGCCTACTACCCACAGTGGGCTGGGATAAACTCAAGGGCCCCTCAAACCTAGTGAGCATAGGGGGACTGGTGAATGAATATAATATTTACAGTATTATTATTTCAGTAGTGGTAGTATTTTTCACTGATCTTTTATTTTTATTTTTGAAAACTCAAATTTGTGTTTTGTTTCATAAAAGCAGCTTCTCGATCGACAGTGTATTATTCGCAAGAAATATGTGGCCTTTTTTCATGCACGCAACAGGCTTTTGGCCAGCAGCAACATCATATGTGTGGAGCCAGCTGCCTCGCCTGACATAAACAAGCTGTGACAACTACAGTGGTACCTCGAGATACGAGCTTAATGCGTTCCGGGACTGAGCTCGTATGTCAATTTTCTCGTAACTCAAACGAATGTTTCCCATAGAAATGCACTAAAAACAAATTAATTCGTTCCAACCCTCTGAAAAAACACCAAAAACAGGATATTGGATTGGAAAAACATTTTTATTTGATCTAATTCGCCATCTATTAACAAAGTAACAAATAACTAGTAGTTTAATACGACTAAAATGTGTTTAATATTATTAAAATTAGACAGATTTCACGGAAGGGAGAGAGAGTGACAGAGAGAGGAGGGAGGGGGTGGGGGACTTTTTGCACGGCAAGGCGCTCGTAACATTTTAAATGAGCTTGGATTACAATGCAGACACTCAAAAATAAATTTAATCTAACCTTGCACTAAATTTAATTCAAATTTTGTTTTAAATTTTGATACCTTTCTTCTCCCGGCCGGGTTGGCTCTATTTGCCCCGCCTCCACCCTGACTTTCACATGCAACCTACATTTTGCTTTTGTATTCCCTTCAAAATATTCCCAAAACGATGCAAGCAAATGTCCTCACAATATGATAATGTGCGACCACTTGCCGACGAGAAGTAGTATATACGCCATTCGCACTGACTAACGGGGGAAAAAAACTGAAAAAAATGCAATGCTCCGCCCAGTGCTCGCAGAGACATTACAAGAGGGAGTTGCGACCACAGAGACATTACACGAGGGAGTTGGGTGGAAAGAGACAGTGCCCATGATGTTCTTATGAGCAGCCTGTCGCGTCCGTTGTCTGGTTGTATATCAAAATTTGTCTCATATCTCAAGTAAATCTTTGCTCAAAATTTTACTCGTATCTCAAATTCCTCGTATGTCGAGGTACCACTGTACTCATTAAGTGATTGGTTTTAGACACTTCAAGCATCTGCGATGGGCTGGCTAGCGATTCAGGTAGTCCTCCGCCTCGAGCTTGGATAGGCTCCAGCACCCCCCACGACCCTAAAGAAGATAAAGCGGTTCAGAAAATGAGATAAGGTGAGAAACAATGGCCTGGAAGGGTCTTGTGTAGTCTGAACAGTCACAGAGCACAGAAGTCAGATTTCTGCAAAACAGATTGAAACTACGTGTGGGAGGTAGTTTCATATCCGGTTTGGACCAGACACTTCTTAATCTAAATAGCTCAATTGCTATTTGAGTACCTGTGATGTCACTCCATGTGACACTAGAGTGAGCTCAAATCGCTATTGCAACCCGCTGAAGAGCAAGGAAGAAACATGCTTCCTTGTCAGTCTGTGGGGAGCATGTATTGAAGCAAGACAATATATGAAAGCATTTTGTGTGCGATGAAATAAAGATGATACAGACATGGTTGCAATTCCAGAGGAAGATAAGTCTTAAGACCGTGGTGTTAAGGAACGGTTAACTTGTGAATGTCACTTACATTCTACATGAATGAATCAATGAGGTACAAGACATTGTTGAAGTTTTCTGCCACAGGTGGTCTCACGTGTGTTTATAAATAAATATAAAGTATGTGACAAACAAAACATATAATGAAATTAACGATGGAAACAACAAAAGTAGGAAAAAAGTGGCACTTTTATGAATTATTGGACGATGTTCATGGGGACAAATCCAGGGTTCACCCTAACAAGGTGTATATAAACAAAGGCAATGTAGGTAAGTAGAGTCACTGTTTGTGAGCTAGGCAAACTGGCATATATTGGCTAATATAATGGTATCAGTAACGTTGGTTCCCTACCATGTCAAACAATACACGCGCTAATTGACACTTTTGTTGCCACCATAACCTGTCAGATGGCTAAATAATGTGGCCCTGTCTAAACAGACAATTCTGATTTGGACACTTGCTTTATATATATATTAAAAAAAAGTCTAAAAACAGCTCTAAAAATCAAATATGAGGGCAAAACACAGTGGAATGGGATATGCCTGCAGTATGAACGTAGCCAATTACATCCTCACCCGAAAAAAAACCAGGAGAACGTGCAAACTCCAAACAGAGAATAAAGGCGTAATCACAGCTGTCCTGTTTTGGCCAGACAAAACCTAAAAAGTCTGTAGTGCGCATCTATTGGTCTGATGCACGTACAAAACAGCGAAATCTTGTGCAGACCAAACAGCCGGTCCAAGACCTCAACAGAGAGGTGGTTTCAAACGTGGATCGTGGTGCGGTGCGCTTTATGTGAGAAGAGGGAAGGGGTGGGGGGGTTCATTGTTCAACTTCCTTCGTTTTGAAACTAGCCTCCTGTATTTATCTCTGGTGATGCATTTTTGTTTTTTAAATAAAAAAATTTTTTTCAATTGCCTTACTTTGGTGCGGGCGGGCGCAGGTTCAATTCCCGCTGGTGGGAGTATGATTGTGTGCGCGGATGGTCGTTTGTCTCTGTGAGCCCTACGACTGACTGGCGACCAGTCTAGGGTGTACTAGTCTGTCTATCGCCTGAAGTAAGCTGGGATAGGCTCCGGCAAACCCCCGCAAACCTTACGAGGCTGCGCGGTACGGAAGATGAATGAATGAATATTTATTAATTTATTTATTCTTCTGCAGCAATTGCCTGTTGGTGATGTCACTCTAATGTCATAATGTTTAACTTGTCACAACAAAGCAGCTGCAGAGCCACATAGACCTTGTATAACTGGAATTCCCACTGACAAGTAAACCAACATTTGAGTGTAAAATTTTTGGAATTCCCCTTTTGGTTGTGATTTCAGGATCACAGACTGAGCAATATTAGTTACCAGGGGTTATTTTACAAAAGCAATTTGTAGCACAAAATGGCAGTGAAATATTAATCATACAGCCTTATGGTTTTGAATACAAGGCAGGGATGCCAAATCCAGCAAATTATCTGCGTTCAACAGTTCTGAAAAACAATTGTTGAGTCAAAAAATTGTGGCTGATGCTCAGTGAGCATGTCGTTTTCCCCTTTACTGTGCTAGATAAATACCTGAAACGACAGAATGCAACCAAAAAAGTGTAACTGAAGTAGTTCTGCCTGTCTTTGAATGTGAAGACCTAGCCAGTGTCACCAATTGACACGACTGTTAATCCATTTAGGTTCCCTTCCTGCCTTTAGTATTATTTATACCTGTTATAGTCATGCTTTCCTGGCTGCTTTTGGATCCGAGCCCAATGTCCTCATATTTAAGGTATGTAAACAGCAGAAAGCACAAGAGATAATATTGAAAGCAATATGTTAGGATGTCACGGTCTTATTTTTCCACCCGAGCCAAGAGCTTTTCAGGATCTGCTGATACCAAGTCCCAATCTGATCCCTCATTACTGTAGTAAAGAGAAAAAAAGTGCATTTTTCCCCGCTGTAAGAAAACAGCATGAAAACAAAACTATCCCCACATGATGTGTGCAGCAGTGGTTGAAACTCAGGATGGATATATATATGGATATATCAGTGGCGGGCCGTCAGGGCCTTCAAGGCCTTCTCTGCTGGCCTAAGAAATATCTGAATCATATAATATTTTGTCCATCAATACTTATTATTCCAAATGGTCCATTAGCTTCCTTTCATTGCTTTCCCGCCTGGTTGCACTGCTTCCAGATGTGTTTTCATATTGAAGCATTTAACCAATCACATTTCAGCCATTATTTGTTGCCAGATCAGATCTGCCTCAAAGCCTTCAAAATCAGTTCTGCGGGGTCTGCTGCATTAAACAAGACTGTTGCTTTTAACCAATCAGATTTCGAATTGGCAACCCCACAATGATTTTTCATAGGCGTTGGCATTTTGCTGGCTGGGACATGTCATTGCTTTCAGCAACTATGATTGGCTAGTAGGCGGGCCAAAGCAGCCAGAGATCGCAAACTCCACCCACAATGGCTGACAGTGGCAAAAATAAATGGATTCTAATGCAGATTTCTCTCACAAAGCTATTTCCAGACGGACTTTTCCAGAAAAAAATGGACATTATTAAGAAAGGGCGGTGAACTCCGAAGCTAGCAAGTCTGTTAGAGCCGGGAAAATGGTGTGTGCGGCTCTTTCAGTGCGCTAACTTAGCTCCACAAGCAAATAGTATATTGTTGTTTTGATTTAAAGCCATTTTCAAAACGGACTATGCCAGAAATATGACAGGACAGGCTCGACTTTCATAATTAGCTTTGATGGCGATAGGAAAGAAGGAAGGAAGAAAGGAGGATGGATATTGTGTACAGTTAAAAAGGATTTTTGGTGAGTAAAATATGGCTATATTCCTAAATAATATTTCAATTGTGGGCCTGGTTCTCATATCTGAAAAGCTCCAGTGTTTGTATTTAATCACTGAATGCTGCTGGGATGTGGATTTTATCCCAGTTTATTTTCAGTCAATAAATGCTTGAAGGCGCTACCAGAAAATGCAACCGCCCGCCACTGATATATATATATATATATATATATATATATATATATATATAGATCTCTCTCTCTCTCTCTATATATATATATAGATCTCTCTCTCTCTCTATATATATATAGATCTCTCTCTCTCTCTCTATATAT